>NC_069500.1:13773086-13780586 GCF_027579735.1 Bombina bombina
GTGCACTGTGCAGCACTGAATGCAAAGCCCTAACTCGGCATCCAGCCATTTCCACTGCATCAGAAAAGGTCCTGCTGGGGTTACCACTGTTACCAGGTAACTGCTCTAGTTGTGGGGATTGTTTCTGGGTAGGGCTGACTGTAGGCGCATGCAGCAGAAAGCTGGAGCGGCAAGCACGTGAGGATTTGAGCATCTGTGCAGCTGCATACACTGCTCTCTTCAGTCTTGTGGCTGTGTGACTCATCTCACACTGTATCCATGCAGCCTTGGACAGACAGCATCCAGTCTACTGGTCCCCTTAGCCCTGCTCTTTCTGCTGTGGCTGTAAGATCAACTAACTGAAGCTTGTTAGGAGAACAGTGCTTTGTAGAAAGGTGTCAGTGGGAAGAATAAGTGAGTGCACACACGCCCCTCCCCATGCAGCATTGTCTAGTGCAGGGTGAGAGGGAACTTGTTCCTAGCAAAGAAGCGACATGTGCTGCTGTGGCTGATGTATATTGTCATGCTGATACTTCACACATTAATGTAAAGTTTATTTTTATAGTTTTTATTTTCTCTCTGTCTCAGATTTTACAGCTTCCCATAGTAGTTCTGCTGTTCCAGTCAGTAAACTTATATTTGTTTGCACCTCCATGCTTCCTCCTCAGTCTTTACCTTGCTTTGCTTCTGTTGGCTGCCCTAAATCTCTTTAACCAGCTAACCTCACACCAGAATCACATTCAAAAGAATAGTAAATGAATCCACAGTGGAGGAATTTATATATTTATTTACTTATTAGTACTGCTTAGGTACAGTTTCACATATTGTAATTTATTTAATTTTTTTAAATGATTAGCCCAGCAGTAGATGATCCACCTCTGGGCTAATAATTAAAAAAAAAAAATGATTTAGTTGTTTTTTGGGATGTTGGGGTGGAGAGCGAAATTGCATGGGGTTGGGGGGGGGGCAAGAAAAATTTTGCCCAGGGTCCAGTCAATATTAAAGACGGCCCTGTATATATATATATATTGGGGTTGTTGTTTGTCTTGTTCAGAGGAGAATTGCCTGGTATTTCGGCGCTGGACTGTCTTTGGGCAGGATCAGACTGATATGCTACAGGATATTTTTTCTCTATGGAAGGGCACCAACGTGTGCTAAAAGAACGCACACCCTGAGTTGTAATTGAAATGAACAGGCATGGAAGTTATTCTAGCTTTTGTTCTATCTCAGGAGTGCTGTTCTCTCTCTTCTTTGACATATATATATATATATATATACCCACACACACATATATATATATATATATACTGTATATATATATATTTATATACACACACACATATATATATATATATATATATATATATATACACACACACACACACACATATATATATATATATATACACACACACACACACATATATATATATATATATATATATATATATATATATATATATATATATATATATATACACACACACACACATATATATATATATATATACACACACACACACACACACACATATATATATATATACACACACACACACACACATATATATATATATATACACACACACATATATATATATATATATATATACACACACACACACATATATATATATACACACACACACATATATATATATATATATATATATATATATATATACACACACACACACACATATATATATATATATATATATATATATATATATATATATATATATATATATATATATACACACACACATATATATATATATATATATATATATATATATATATATATATATATATATATACACAGTGGGGCAAAAAAGTATTTAGTCAGCCACCAATTGTGCAAGTTCTCCCAATTAAGAAGATGAGAGAGGCCTGTAATTTTCATCATAGGTATAACCTCAACTATGAGAGACAAAATGTGGAAACAAATCCAGACAATCACATTGTCTGATTTGGAAATAATTTATTTGCATATTATGGCCGACACTATTGGTCGACAAATCCATTGAGTTTGGATTAAATATGGGATATTTAAAGGGACAGTAAACCTTAAAAATAATGTTATATAATTCTGCACATAGTGCAGAATTATATAACATTATATTAGCGCAAACTTTATAAAACAAAATTTCCCCTTTGAATTTAAAAAAAAACCCTGCTGTTTTAGAGACCCGCTCTCTGTGATCTTCTGAGCGGGTCTGTTCTGTCAGACAGCAGGAGCGAGCTGCACTTAACTATATAACATTATTTTTAATGTTTACTGACACTTTAACCATGCAAGAGAGTGATTTTCTTACTACTGATTTTCCTAAAACTCCCATACTGTATTTATTGCCAAATATCCATAAGTCACTAGTACATCCACCTGGGCGACCAATAGTGTCGGCCAGGGATTCTATTTGTTCAGGGTTAGCACAATACATTGATTATCATCTCCAACCTATAGTTACTAACTCCTTGTTATATTTACAAGATTCTACTGCCATGATACGAAAATTACATGCTTTTCAAACATTGACAGATGACGACATCCTTGTGACCATGGATGTTGACAGCCTCTATACTGTCATCCCCCATCTGGATGGCCTGGAGGCTGTTAGGTCCATGGTCACGGGGAACGAATACTATAGTGGTCCTCCATTGGACTTTCTTTTAGAGTTAATGGAACATACCATTCACCATCGCTTGAACTGCAACAGCTCTTTTGTCATATATATCCTGATTTGCCCCTGTTCTCTATTCTACGTGGGAAAAACGACCACCCCGTTCAAAGATAGAATGGCGAATCATAGGTGCTCCATTAGAGAGGCACTGAAAAAAGGAACATCAGATCTTCCAGTTGCCAGACACTTCGCCACACACAAACATAATATCTCTAGTTTACGCTGTATGATAATTGATCATCTACCTGCACCCAGGAGGGGGGGGGAGACCGGGACAAAATGTTATTGAGACTGGAGTCCAGAAAATTTACATGTTGGACACGGTGTTCCATAAAGGACTTAACATTAAATTGGACTTTGGGCCCTTTATTGGATAAATAGGGTCCTTTATTCCATATATCAGACAAAATGTGAAGATGTTTCCACTGCTGGTTTATTGTGTTAATAAATGATATGTGACTTGCTCATTGACACAGCTTCAACTATGTTCTTACCTTTCTTCCTTTTTTTTTCCTTATTTTTTGCTGTATATTCACATTTTTTCTATCTGGATTAAAAAATTACTGGACATTGTATACATATACTTATGAGAGATATTAATATTCCCCACACGTTGGTGTTATACTGTGTGTCTGACTGGAACTTCGCTCTCAAGTGTAAATCTCACATGGAAGCCTTTTGCCAATTGCTAGAGGTGTACCCGCAATATGTGGGGCATTTATGAGTCGGATGGACTAAGATTAATGTGTATTACACCTCGGATCGTACCTTCAAGCAAAATACTGTTCCCATAGAGGACGATGAACAGCTTAACAACATATGGAAACTACCTGTGACCTGAGAAGATTCTATATAAAAGATACTGCATTGTTATGCCAGAAGCTCTCAGAATCGTCATTCACGTAAGGTCTGCCTCCTGATTGATGGAGCTCCTAATACAGACGTGAGGAGTGGGCGTATATTATGACGCTTGAACACATAGCCATATGAATGACCAAGCAACGTCATCGCAATGGAACACCTACAATTATGCTAATTAGCCATGCGGTTGAAGTAAAACAACTCCGATGACACACATCAGTTCAGCCTATCAATACACGTGTGGGTGGGAATTATACCTCTCAGTACGGCGCGAAACAGATTGTCTACAGCTGATTGCAGCCTCGATGTCAACTTTACTACCAGTATAAGTAAAGCACAGACTGCAAGTATCTTTATGCTCTCATTGGGAACATCACATAGCTGATGTGACCTCCTTGGAACCACTTTGCTTGTCTTTGGGACATTTGAAAAAGATGCCAGTTAGGCATCGAAACGTCATGTTTATCCCTGAATTTTAAATCTCTTTTTGTACTATTAAAAGTTAAATTTTACTTAAATGAAAGACCAATGAGTGCTGCCCTTTCTTGCATTATATATATATATATATTATTCTTTATTTATAAAGCGCCGACAGATTCCGCAGCGCTGCCCATGGGTACAAGGATAACAGTACAGTGGAGAAACAATACGATAAGACACAAAATTTTACAGACAAATACAGGGGGAAATGAGGGCCCTGTTCCCGTGGGAGTTTACAATTTAGATGGGTAGGAGGATTGGAAACAGGAGGTGGGGACTGCAGAGGTGAGAATGATATTAGTGAGGAGATAGAGGGCAACTGTTAGTTAATTGAAGTTAGTTTGTTAAGTCGGGTGATAAGCTTTCCTGAACAGAAAGGTCTTTAGGGAACGATTAAAGGAGGAGAGGTTAGGGGTTGGTGCCGCACGAGAGAAGTCCTGTAGTCTAGAATGAGAGGAGGTGATGGTAGAGGACGCAAGAAGCAGGTCGTTGTTGGATCTTAGGGGACGGGCAGGAGTATATTTGTTGATGAGTGAGGACAGGTAGGGTGGGGCAGCATTGGTGAGGGCATGTAGGTCAGGGTGAGAATTTTGAATTTAACTCTGTTGTGAATGGGGAGCCAGTGAAGGGACTCACAGAGAGGCGCAGCAGAAACAGAGCGTCGAGAGAGGTGGATTAGTCTGGCAGATGCATTTAGGACGGATTGGAGGGGAGAGAGGCGGGAGAGAGGGAGGCCAGTTAGTAAGTTGTTACAGTAGTCAAGTCGGGAAATTACCAGGGAGTGGATGAGCTGTTTGGTAGTTTCAGCACTCAGAAACGGGCGAATTTTGGAGATATTGCGTAGGTGGTTGCGGCAGGATGAAGAGAGCAGTTGGATGTGGGGAATGAAGGACAGATTTGAGTCAAGCGTGACTCCGAGGCAGCGGACTTGGGGTGATGGGGAGATAGTGGTGCTGCCAACAGTGATAGAAAAATTAGAGACTGGAGTGGAGCTAGAGGGGGGAATTAGAAGTAGTTCGGTCTTGGACATATTTATTTTTAGGTGGTGAGAGGCCATCCAGGAGGAAATGCCAGATAAGCAGTCGCTGATATGACAGTTGACAGAAGGAGAGAGTGCAGGAGTGGAAAGGTAGATCTACATATCATCAGCATAGAGGTGATAGATGAAGTCATAGCTGTTGATAAGTTTACCCAGTGAAGAAGTGTAGATAGAGAAGAGTAGAGGACCCAGGACAGAGCCTTGAGGTACTCCAACAGACAGGGACAATAGAGAGGAGGAGTCACCAGCAAAAGAGACTGAGAAGGATCTGTTAGAGAGATAAGAGTGAATCCAGGAGAGGGCAGTGTCACAGAGACCAAGAGAACTGAGAAACCGTACGAGAAGGGGATGGTCAACAGTGTCAAAGGCAGCAGATAGGTCAAGTAAGATGAGTATGGAGTAGTAGCCTTTGTTTTTAGCAGAAAGGAGATTGTTAGTAACCTTGGTGAGGGCAGTTTAAGTTGAGTGTTGGGGACGGAAGCCAGATTGCAGGGGGTCGAGCAATGAGTTCGAGGACAGGAAGTGGGTTAGGCGATTGAAAACTAGTTTTTCAAGGAGTTTTGAAGCTAGTGGGAGCAGTGATATGGGGCAGTAGTTTGCAGGGGAGTTAGGGTCGAGGGAGGGTTTTTTGAGGATGGGGGTGACCTTTGCATGTTTGAAGGAGGCAGGGGATGAGCCGGTAGAAAGGGATAGGTTAAATATGTGAGTAAGAGCCGGAGTGAGGGTGGTAGAAAGAGGAGGGATTAGATGTAAAGGAATAGGATCAAGTGGGCAGGTAGTGAGGTGTGAGGAAGACAAAAGGGAAGCCACTTCACTCTCAGTGGTTGGGAGAAGGGTGCAGAGAGTGGCAGAGGGGGTGACTGGGAGCGGAGTTGGGAGATTAAAGGTTTGTGTTGGGATGTTTCCTCGGATTGCAAGTGTTTTATTGAGAAAATAGTCAGCGAGGTCTTGAGCACTAAATGCAGATGAGGGGGGTGGTGCAGGTGGGTAGAGGAGAGAGTTGAAAATAGAGAAGAGTCTTTTAGGGTTTGAGGAGTGAGTGGATATAAGAGAGGAGAAGTAGGTTTGCTTAGCTAAGCGAAGGGCAGATGTGTAAGAGTAGAGAATGAACTTATAGTGCATAAAATCATGTTTAGAGCGGGATTTCCTCCAGACACGCTCAGCAGTGCGGGAGCATTTTTGTAGGTGACGAGTTTGTTGGTAGTGCCAGGGTTGGAGCTGACGACGTGGGGCTTTGCGAGGTTGGGGTGGAGCGAGAGTGTCAAGTGCAGCAGAGAGAGTATTGTTATAGTGGGTTATAGCAAGGTCAGGGCAGGATATCGTGGAAGTGTGGGGGAGGAGTAGTTGAATAAGATTGGAGAGTTGGGGAGCATCCACAGTGTGCAGATTTCTGCTGGTGCGGGGGCGAGAGGGCGAAGTAGGTTTA
This sequence comes from Bombina bombina, assembly GCF_027579735.1. NCBI lineage: Eukaryota > Metazoa > Chordata > Amphibia > Anura > Bombinatoridae > Bombina > Bombina bombina. The sequence goes on from NC_069500.1 coordinate 13,779,556, forward strand.
GAATCTATATTAGGATTAAAGGTGAGCAGATGGTGGTCTGAGATGGGAAATGGGCAACATGCAACATTAGAGAGAGAGCAGAGATAGGAGAATACCAGATCAATCGAGTGTCCATCGCGGTGGGTAGGGAATAGGGTGGATTGTGAGAGGCCCAAGGAGTTAGTGAGTGAGGAAGTTTAGAGGCATCAGGGGCAGATGGGTTGTCAATGGGGATGTTGAAGCCCCTAGGATTAGAGCAGGTGTATTTGTGGAGATAAAGTAAGGAAGCCAGGCAGCAAAGTTGTCAATGAATTGGGAAGTTGGTCCAGGGGGGCGATAGATAACTGCCACTCTGAGAGAGAGAGGGGAGAACAGGCGAATGCAGTGGACTTCAAAGGAAGAAAAGGAGAGAGATGGAAATGGGGATAGGTACTGATAGGAACAGGAGGGGGAGAGTAAGATGCCAACACCACCACCGTGTCTCTCACCTGGCCTAGGTGTGTGGCTAAAGTGAAGACCACCGTGTGTGAGAGCAGCAATGGAAGCAGTGTCAGAGGAAGATAGCCAGGTTTCAGTAATAGCTAAGAGGTTGAAAGCGTTGGAAACAAACAGGTCGTGAACAGTTGTAAGCTTGTTACAGACGGAGCGAGCATTCCAGAGGGCACAAGAAAAGGGAGGGGTTAGGCGCTGTGTGTTAATTGAGATGAGATTGTTGGTATTGCGTGACCTAGGATTATTGCAGTGGGAGATGGAGCGAGAGTGTAAAAGTGTGGCGATTGTTGCAGGGTCAGGGTTAGGAGAGATATCTCCAGCAGCAAGCAGAAGTAGCAGTGAGAGAGACAGAAGGTGAGAGTGAGATTTGTAGGAGCGGGAATGATTAGACACAGGAGAGTTAGAGGGGGAAGTGTTTCTTAGGAAACAAAGTAGTTCACGAGAGGACAGCATAGGGGATGAGAGAAGGGAGGGAGAGATATGGATAGTGTGGGGATTGTTGTTGTACAGACATGCAGTGATTTTTAGGAGAAGGGAAGACAGAGAGAGCAGAAAAGGCA
>NC_069500.1:13788086-13953343 GCF_027579735.1 Bombina bombina
CTTTAAGCCAGCATTCTACCCACTTAACAATCTTAGCATCTACTCCAAGGCATGTGTTATGCTCTATGGGGATTCTTTTTTTGTAATTCCTTCCCTTTTTAAATACCTGTTTTTAATGCAAAAGTGATTTTTTTCCCCCCCTTAACATTAGACTGTGAGTGACGATGTGATTAGTAATCACATGATGGGGTGAGAGAGGATGTAATCTCATAGCATATGGAAGTTTACAGCTTCCCTATATTAGTAACGGCTTTTGGAATCTTTTGCAATTCTATAAAACATGAGATATTTTTTTGCATATACAGACTGAATAGAATTGAAACTAAGCATTTACTAGTGGCATTTGTGAGAATTATACACCTTTTTATTGAAGTTCCCATAATATCTAAAAGCTTTAATCTGATATATGGTATAACCTTGGCATATAACTGACATTAACAGGTACACAGGAGCCATGTATCTAATCTGAGGTATAACCTGGGCATATAGCTGGCAGTAACTGGTATGTAGTAGCCATGAATCTGATATAAGGTATAACCTGGGCATATAGCTGGCATGACCTGGTACACAGGAGCCATGCATCTGATCGGATGTATAATCTGGGCATATAGCTGCAATGAACTGGTATGTAGGAGTCATGCATCTGATCTGAGGTATAACCTGGGGGTATAGCTGGCATAATCTGGTATGCAGGATCCATGCATCTGATATAAGGTATAACCTGAGCATATAGCTGGCATGATCTGGTACACAGGAGCCATGCATCTAATCTGAGGTATAACCTGGACATATAGTTGGCATGATTTGGTAAGCAGGAGCCAGCCATGCATCTGATCAGAGGTATAATCTGGGCATATAGCTGGCATGATCTGGTACACAGCAGCCATGCATCTGACCTGAGGTACAACCTGGGTATATAGCTGGCATGAACATGTAAGGCAGGAGTCATACATTTGATCTGAGATATAACCTGTGCATATAGCTGGCATGATTTGGTATGCAGGAGCCATGCATCTGATCTGAGGCATAACCTGGGCATATAGATTACATTAACTGGTACATAGGAGCCATGCATCTGATCTGAGGTATAACCTGGGCATATAGTTTGCATGATCTGGTATGCAGGAGCCATGCATCTGATCTGAGGTATAAACTGTAGATATAGCTGTCATAATCTGGTATGCAGGAGCAATGCATCAGATATGAGGTATAACAAGGGTATATAGTTAGTATGATCTGGTACGCAGGAGCCATGCATCTGATCTGAGGTATAACCTGGGCATATACCCAGCATGATTTGGTATGCAGGAGCCATGAATCTGATCTGAGACATAACCTGGGCATATAGCTGGCATTATCTGGTACATAGAGGTCATGCATCTGATCTGAGCTATAACCTGGGCATATAATTGGCATGATCTGGTACACAGCAGCCATGCATCTGACCTGAGGTACAACCTGGGCATATAACTGGCATGATCTGGTACAAAGGAGCCATGCATTTCATCTGAGGTATAACCTGGGCATATAGCTGGCATGAACTGATAGGCAGGAGCAATAATCTGATCTGAGGTATAACCTGGGCATATAGCTGGCATGAACTGGTACGCAGGAGCCATACATCTGATCTGAGGTATAACCTGGGCATACAGCTTACATTAACAGGTACACACGAGCCATGCATCTCATCTGAGGTATAACCTGGGCATATAGCTGCCATGATATGGTACGTTGGAGCCATGCATTTGATCTGAGGCATAATATGGGCATATATCTTACATTAACTGGTACACAGAAGCTATGCATCTGATCTGAGGCCTAACTGGGGTATATAGCTGGCTTGATATGCTACACAGGAGCAATGCATCTGATCTAAGGTATAACCTGGGCATATAGTTGACATAAACTGGTACATAGAGGTCATGCATCTGATCTGAAGTATGAACTGGGAATATAGCTGCCATAATCTGTTATATAGGGACTGTGTATCTGATCTGAGGTATAATCTTGGCATATTGCTGATATTATCTGGTACATAGGGACCATGTATCTGATCTGAAGTATAACTATGGTATATTGCTGACATGATCTGGTACGTAGGGACCATGTATCTGATCTGAAGTATAACCAGGGCATAAAGCTGATATAAACTGGCACGCAGGAGCCATGCATCTGATCTTAGGTATAACCTGGTCATATAGCTGGCATGATCTGGTATGCAGGAGCCATGCATCTGATCTGAGGTATAAACTGTGGATATAGCTGGCATAATATGGTATGCAGGAGCAATGCATCTGATATGAGTATAACCTGGGTATATAGTTGGCATGATCTGGTACTCAGGAGCCATGCATCTGATCTGAGGTATAACCTGGGCATATAGCTTACTTTAACTGGTCATAGGGGTCATGCATCTGATCTGAGATATAACCTGGGCATATAACTGGCATGATCTGGTACACAGAAGTCATGCATCTGATCTGCGGTATAACCTGGGCATATAACTGGCATTATCTGATATGTAAGAGCCATGCATCTCATATGAGGCATAACTTGGGCATATAGCTGGCATCAACTGGTAGGCAGGAGCCATACATCTGATCTGAGGTATAACCTGGTCATATAACTGGCATGATTTTTGAAGCAGGAGCCATGCATCTGATCTGAGTCCTAACCTGTGCATATAGCTTACATTAACTGGTACACAGGAGCCATGCATCTGATCTGAGGCCTAACCTGGGCATATAGCTGCCATGATATGGTGCGCAGAAGCCATGCATTTGATCTGAGGTATAACCTGGGCATATAGCTTACATTAACTGGTAGGCAGGAGCCATACATCTGATCTGATGCATAACCTGGGCATATAGCTTACATTAACTGGTACACAGGAGCCATGCATTTGATCTGAGGCATAACCTGGACATATAGTTGCCATGATATGGTGCACAGGAGCCATGCTTCTGATCTAAGGTATAACCTGGGCATACAGCTAACATAAACTTGTAAACAGAGGTCATGCATCTGATCTGAGGTATAATCTGGAAATATAGCTGTCATAATCTGGTGCGTAGGGACCATGTATCTGATCTGAAGTATAACCAGGGCATATAGCTGCCATGATCCGGGACGTAGGGACCATGTATCTGATCTGAAGTATAACCAGGGCATATAGCTGCCATGATCCGGTACGTAGGGACTATGTATCTGATCTGAGGTATAACCAGGGCATATAGCTGCCATGATCTGGTACATGGGGACCATGTATCTGAGCTGGTGTATAACCTAGGCATATAGCTGGCATTATTTGGTATGCAGAAGCCATGCATCTGATCTGAGGTATAACCTGTGCATATAGCTGCCATGATCCGGTTTGTAGGGATCATGTATCTGATCTGAAGTATAACCAGGGCATATAGCTGCCATGATCCGGTACGTAGGGACTATGTATCTGATCTGAGGTATAACCAGGGCATATAGCTGCCATGATCCGGTTTGTAGGGATCATGTATCTGATCTGAAGTATAACCAGGGCATATAGCTGCCATGATCCGGTACGTAGGAACCATGTATCTGATCTGAGGTATAACCAGGGCATATAGCTGCCATGATCTGGTACATAGGGACCATGTATCTCAGCTGAGGTATAACCTGTGCATATAGCTGCCATGATCCGGTACGTATGGACCATGTATCTGAACTGGTGTATAACCTAGGCATATAGCTGGCATTATTTGGTATGCAGAAGCCATGCATCTGATCTGAGGTATAACCTGGGCATATTGCTGACATGATCTGGTACGTACGGACCATGTATCTGATCTGAGGTATAACCTGGGCATATAGCTGATATAAACTGGCACACAGAGGCCATACTTGTGATTTGAGATATAACCTGGTCATATAGTTGGCATCATTTGGTACCCAGGAGCCAGCCATGCATCTGATCTTAGGTATAATCTGGGCATATAGCTTGCATGATCTGGTACGCAGGAGCCATGTATCTGATCTGAGGTATAAATTGTGGATATAGCTGGCATAATCTGGTATGCAGGTCATGCATCTGATCTGAGGTATAACCTCAGCATATAGCTGCCATGATCTGGTACTTAGGGACCATGCATCTGATCTGAAGTATAACCTTGGCATATAGCTGATATAAACTGGCACAAAGGGGCCATACTTGTGATTTGAGGTATAATCTGGGCATATAGTTTGCATTATCTGGTATGCAGGAGCCATGCACCTGATCTGGGGTAAAACCTGTGCATATAGCTGGCATGATTTGGTGTGCAGGAGCCATGCATCTGATCTGAAGCATAAGCTGGGCATATAGCTGCCATGATATGGTATGCAGGAGCCATGCATCTGATCTTAGGTATAACCTGGGCATATAGCTGGCATAATCTGGTTTGCAGGAGCAATGCATCTGATATGAGGTATAACCTGGGTATATAGTTGGCATGATCTGGTACTCAGGAGCCATGCATCTGATCTGAGGTATAACCTGGGCATATAGCTGGCATTATTTGGTATGCAGGAGCCATGAATATGATCTGAGCTATAACCTGGGCATATAACTGGCATGATCAGGTACACAGGAGCTATGCATCTGATCTGCAGTATAACCTGGGCATATAGCTTGCATTATTTGGTATGCAGGAGCCATGAATATGATCTGAGCTATAACCTGGGCATATAACTGGCATGATCTGGTACACAGGAGCCATGCATCTGATCTGCAGTATAACCTGGGCATATAACTGGCATTATCTGATACATAAGAGCCATGCATCTCATCTGAGGCATAACCTGGGCATATAGCTGGCATGAACTGGTAGGCAGGAGCCATACATCTGATCTGATGCATAACCTGGGCATATAGCTTACATTAACTGGTACACAGGAGCCATGCATCTGATCTGAGGCCTAACCTGGGGATATAGTTGTCATGATATGGTACGCATGAGCCATGCATTTCATCTGAGGCATAACCTGGGCATATAGCTAATATAAACTTGTAAATAGAGGTCATGCATCTGATCTGAGGTATAACATTGGCATATAGCTGCCATGATCCGGTATGCAGGAACCATGTATCTGATCTGAAGTATAACCAGGGCATATAGCTGCCATGATCCGGTACGTAGGGACTATGTATCTGATCTGAGGTATAACCAGGGCATATAGCTGCCATGATCTGGTACATAGGGACCATGTATCTCAGCTGAGGTATAACCTGTGCATATAGCTGCCATGATCTGGTACGTAGGGACCATGTATCTGAGCTGGTGTATAACCTAGGCATATAGCTGGCATTATTTGGTATGCAGAAGCCATGCATCTGATCTGAGGTATAACCTGGAAATATAGCTGGCATTATCTGTTACATAGAGGTCATTCATCTGATCTTAGCTATAACCTGGTCATATAACTGGCATGATCTGGTACACAGCAGCCATGCATTTGATCTGAGGTATAAACTGTGGATCATGTTGGCATAATCTGGTATGCAGCAGCCATGAATTTGATATGAGGTAGAACCTAGGCATATAATTGGCATGATCTGGTATGAAGGAGCCATGCATCTGATCTGAGGTATAACCTGGGCATATATGTGACATGATCTGGTATGCAGGAGCCATGCATCTGATCTGAGGTATAATCTGGGCATATAGCTGGCATGATCTGGTAGGCAGGAGCCATACATCTGATCTGAGGTATAACCTGTGCATATAGATGGCATGATTTGGTATGCAGGAGCCATGAATCTGATATGAGGTTTAACCTGGGTATATAGTTGCCATGATCTGGTACGAAGGAGCCATGCATCTGATCTGAGGTATAACCTGGGCATATAACTGGCATGATCTTGTACACAGCAACCATGCATCTGATCTGCGGTATAACCTGGGCATATATCTTGCATGAACTGGTAGGCAAGAGCCATGCATCTGATCTGAGGTATAACCTGGGCATATAGCTGGCATTATTTGGTATGCAGGAGCCATGAATCTGATATGAGATATAACCTGGGCATATATTTGGCATGATCTGGTACACAGCAGCCATGCATCTGATCTGAGGTATAACCTGGGCATATAGCTGCATGAACTGGTAGGCAGGAGCCATACTTCTGATCTGAGGTATAACCTGGGCATATAGCTGGCATTATCTGATACATAAGAGCCATGCATCTTATCTGAGGCATAACCTGGGCATATAGCTGGCATTAACTGGTAGGAAGGAGCCATACATCTGATCTGAGGTATAACTTGGGCATATAGCTGGCATGATTTACTATGCATGAGCCATGCATCTGATCTGAGGCATAACCTGGGCATATAGCTTACATTAACTGGTACACAGGAGCCATGCATCTGATCTGTGACATAACCTGGGCATATAGTTGCCATGATATGGTACGCTGGAGTCATGCATCTGATCTAAGGTATAACCTGGACATATAGCTGACATAAACTGGTAGATAGAGGTCATGCATCTGATCTGAGGTATAACCTGGGAATATAGCTGACATGATCTGGTACATAGGGACTATGCATATGATCTAAAGTGTAACCGGTGCATATAGCTGACAAGATCCGGTACGTAGGGACTATGCATCTGATCTGAAGTATAACCTGTGAATATAGCTGGCATGATTTGGTATGTAGGGACCATGTATCTGATCTGAGGTATAACCTGTGAATATAGCTGGCATGATCTGGTACGTAGGGACCATGTATCTGATCTGAGGTATAACCTGGGCATATAGCTTATATAAATTGGCACACAGGGGCCATACTTGTGATGTGAGGTATAACCTGGGCTTATAGTTTGCTTGAACTGGTATGTAGGGGCCATACATGTGATCTGAGGTATAACCTGAGCAAATAGTTAGCATGAACTGGTATGTAGGGGCATACTTGTGATTTTAGGTATAACCTGGGCACATAGCTTGCATGAACTGATATTTAAGGGGCCATGCATCTGATCTGAGGTATAACCTGGGCATATAGCTGGCATGACTGGTATTTATGGGCCATGCATCTGATCTGAGGTATAAGCTGGGCATATAACTGGCATGGACTTGTATTTAGGGGCCATGGACCTGATCCGAGGTATAACTTGGGTATATAGCTGGCAAGAACTGCAATTTAGGGGCCATGCATCTGATCTGAGGTATAACCTGGACATATAGCTGGCAGGAACTGCTATTTAGGGGCCATGCATCTGATCTGAGTTATAACCTGGGCATATAGCTGGCATGATCTTGTATGTAAGGGCCATACATGTGATTGGAGGTATAATCAGGGCATATAGCTGGAAGGAACCGCTATTTAGGTGCCATGCATCTGATCTGAGTTATAACCTGTGAATATAGCTGGCATGATCTGGTACGTAGGGACCATGTATCTGATCTGAGGTATAACCTGGGCATATAGCTTATATAAACTGGCACACAGGGGCCATACTTGTGATGTGAGGTATAACCTGGGCTTATAGTTTGCTTGAACTGGTATGTAGGGGCCATACATGTGATCTGAGGTATAACCTGGGCAAATAGTTAGCATGAACTGGTATGTAGGGGCATACTTGTGATTTTAGGTATAACCTGGGCACATAGCTTGCATGAACTGATATTTAAGGGGCCATGCATCTGATCTGAGTTATAACCTGGGCATATAGCTGGCATGATCTTGTATGTAAGGGCCATACATGTGATTGGAGGTATAATCAGGGCATATAGCTGGCAGGAACCGCTCTTTAGGGGCCATGCATCTGATCTGAGTTATAACCTGGGCATATAGCTGGCATGATCTTGTATGTAAGGGTCATACATGTGATCGGAGGTATAACCTGGGCATATAGCTTGCAGGAACTGCTATTTAGTCGCCATGCATCTGATCTGAGTTATAATCTGGGCATATAGCTGGCATGAACTAGTTTGAGGTAACCAAGTATGTGATCTATGGTCTTATATTAGTATATAGATTGCAGGACAGGAGATATTAGGGTCATGCATCTCATCTGACTTTTAATTTGGCATATTTATATTTTTTTAAATAAACATTTTATATATTTATATTTTTTCCCCCCATAGTGGGCCAGATTACAAGAGGAGCGGTAAATATAGCTTTTGTGAAAGAGATAATACCAGTGAATGTGGGTGGGAATTACAAGTTGACAGTAATGCAAAAGTGAGCTTGCTTTCACATTGCTGGGAAGCTCACATGTTTCAATAGACTCAAATGGGAGCCTCATTTTCATGCCGTGAGACACGGCATGAGAACTTGCGCAGAGGGTAAGTTGTGCAGTGATGGGCAGCTTATATACATATATACTTATGTGTAAATATGTGTATATATATATATATATATATATATATATATATATATATATATATATACATATACATATATATATATATATACATACTGGGAACACACAATTCTCATAGAACGCAATGTAAAGGCACTTTTCAGTGCCATTTTTTTCCTAACACCCACACTCCATTTTTAACCCCTAAAAACTGCCTGGTGCAGTATTTTTTATGGGGAAAAAAATGCTAATTTTTTTCCATAAAAAAATAAAAGACCCTCTATTTTGGCGCACTTTTTGAAAATTAACAGATCTCATCTATGATTAATTTTGTTAGTGCTAATTGTTACCACGAGCGTGCGGTAACATTAACCAGCCACTTGTAATGTGATAAATTAGCACTACACTTGTAATTTAGCCCAGTATAATTTATATTATTGTTTACAAATATAAAGTATACTATTTAATACTATATGATACTAAAATCTAAAAACATTCCTGTAAAGAGAACGTTAGGTTAAATATACTTAACTTTTTTACAATTTTATAAAAATATCTTGAGCTGAAAATTCTCAAAAATCTAACTTATTTTGCATATATATATACACACAGTAAATGGATGCAATGTGTATAGGATACTGTACTAAATTACAGAAAGATCTGTGAAAAGGTTCTGTTTTATAATAATTTTATAAGAATTTAAAACTGTCAGCTTGATTGTAAAATTTGCATTGCTTTACATCCCAAGGACATACCCATAGTATTTTTATCTTATCTTCCCTGCTGTGACTAGGTACAGACAGATTGACATAAGCCCCTAAACTGATCAAGCAATAACTACAGCTTTTCAGAGTTAAAATACAGGAAAAGCAGGCTCACTAAATGAAGCACAGTGCATAGCTTTTTACTCTGTCTCTAAAGGCATTTTAATGAAGGATTTCATTTTGTGTTTAATATCACTTTAAGTAAGAGCCTGTAAATTTGTAAATGGCAATAGTTTTTATAATCTACTAAACTACTATGTCGATATCTAACTGATACTTTGTGAAGAGACAGACATTACAGCTATTTCTGACAATAAAACTTTTTTAAATATATAAACAAAATTAACTTGAGATCACAGAAATGGTTGCAGGTTACCCTGAATGTGGCATATTTCTAAACCCCAGCAGACTCACCTACGCAGAGCAGTACGAGGATAAACACTTGTATCAGCAACATTCTGTTCACCAGATGCAGCTGTGTGTATGGGGAAAGGACTTTAACCTGACTGTGGTTTATTTCACAATAAGCATCAGTTCACAGGGTAGTGTTACTTCACAAAGGAAATTAGTTAACTGATCCTATAAATATGAGGCTATAACAAGCCCATCTACCTTCTGTCTATGCCTTGTTTCTAAGCTTTTATGATTATTGCATTTTCCTATATGATAAATTTATATTCTAAAATGCTTAATCTAAAGACCAGATTATCTACAGCTCACTATAATATTGTTACCCTGTAAAGCTATCAGCATCGCCTATAGAAAGTGCTTGTGTGATGTAATAAAGTGTTTGAAATCATGTGTGAAGGTTATTTCTCAGAGAGGCAGGACAGTAGCCTTTACTGTGTGATGCAAACGTTATCTTCTATTTGTAAAAATGCAAATCACTCATAAAATGGTCCTTTCGTAGGTTTATGTTACATTACAGGTGTTTGGTGAGTGATTATTTTCTACAGTTTAAAATGATAACAATTTACATGTGTGAAATTAATCTCTTCAATTCCAAAATCACAGCTAAACTTATTTGAGCTAGTCGGGATACGCTGGTATTACAAGTTAAAAAAACAACTTATTTTGCACAAGCGGTAACCCGACTATTACAAAAATCTGAACATCTAATATCGCGTACGCGTTCACGTATTCCCCATAGAAATAATTGGAGAAAAATGTGGGGAAAAAACACCCACTCTCTAGAGCAAACATGATCGCATTTTCGTAATTGTGCTAACCCAACATGAAAATATGAATATTTCATATTCCACTGTTCTTAACATAATGGAATCTGTTCTATTTATCCATACATAATTATTTCTACATTTATCTGATTTTTTTTTTAACAAATATATCTTTATGCCTATAAATATATCCCAGTTGGATCCAGCACTCACACAACCCTATTAGCAGCATCTGGGTACACTTAAACCTAAGCATACAATTCTCTCCAAAAAAGGCACTCTCCTTTTGTACTCAGTAAACGTTTTCGGTGTTTCCCCTGTCCTCAGACTTACATACAATAAAAAAAACAGACATTTATCTGTTTTACCTTATCCCAAGTGCATTCCAGACTGGGTAGCATCCCCTGTGTGCAACTGCGCATGCACAAGAGTACGTATGGCAGCCTTGAAGGTTCAAAAACAAAAATGTCAAATCTAAAAAACGGCACAGCTGTCAAAAATATTTAGAGCAATGTCAAAAAATCTGTAACTGCTGTAATCATAGAAATTGGTCAGTGGATGTCAATACCGCATTAATCATGCACTTAAAAAGTCATCAGTATGTATTGTCTAATCAGTAAAGTAAGCTGCAAGTCGTTACTTCCTATGGAATGCACCAAACGGTCAGTTGCTGCAGGGGACTACCCAAATAACTACCTATGGGACACTGGGGGATATTTATCAATGGTCTGGCAGACCTGATCTGACAGTGTGGATCAGGTCCGCCAGACCTCGCTGAATGCGTAGAGCAATACGCTCTCCGTATTCAGCATTGCACCAGCAGTTCTTGTGAGCTGCTGGTGCAACACCGCCCCCTGCAGACTCCCGGCCAATGGACCACCAGCAGGGGGTGTCAATCAACCCGATCGTACTCGATTGGGTTGAATTCCGGCAATCTCTGTCAGCCTGCTCAAAGCAGGCGGACAGCGTTATGGAGCAGTGGTCTTTAGACTGTGGCTTCATAACTGCTGTTTCTGGCGAGTCTGAAGACTCGCCAGAAACACGGGCCCACAAGCTCCATACACATAAGTGATTATAAACTACTAGATTCCTATTCATTACTCAAGAAGCACCCCCTAACAAAACAAGGATACACCATACTTAAAAGGAGCAATATGCAATGCAAATAAGTAAACCGTGGAACCTAAGTAAATGTATTTGAAACATCCATAGCTCAATTACAGAGTCAGGTAAATGAATAGAACAAATATAGCTGCTCAGAAGGAATATTTACATAAATACATAGATCATAACATTGTCAGCATACACTAACAATATATATATATATATATATATATATATATATATATATATATATATATATATATATATATATATATATATATATATATATAGTATCCCACAAAAGTGAGTACACCCCTCACATTTTTGTAAATATTTTATTATATCTTTTCATGTGACAACACTGAAGAAATGACACTTTGCTATAATGTAAAGTAGTGAGTGTACAACCTGTATAACAGTGTAAATTTGCTCTCCAATCAAAATAACTCAACACACAGCCATTAATGTCTAAACCGTTGGCAAAAAAGTGAGTACACCCGTAAGTGGAAATGTCCAAATTGGACCCAATTAGCTATTTTCCCTCCCAGGTGTCATATGACTCATTAGTGTTACAAGGTCTCAGGTGTGAATGGGGAGCAGGTGTGTTAAATTTGGTGTTATCACTCTCACACTCTCTTATACTGGTCACTGGAAGTTCAACATGGCACCTCATGGCAACTAACTCTCTGAGGGTCTGAAAAAAAGAAATTGCTCTTCATAAAGATGGCCTAGGCTATACAAAGATTGCCAAGACCCTGAAACTGAGCTGCAGTATGGTGGGCAAGACCATACAGTCGTTTTACAGGACAGGTTCCACTCAGAACAGGCCTCACCATGGTCGACTAAAGAAGTTGAGTGCACATGCTCAGCATCATATACAGAGGTTGTCTTTGGGAAATAGATGTATGAGTGCTGCCAGCATTGCTGCAGAGGTTGAAGGGGTGGGGGGTCAGCCTATCAGTGCTCAAACCATACACTGCACACTGCATCAAATTGGTCTACATGGATGTTGTCCGAGAAGGAAGCTTCTTCTGAAGATGATGCACAAGAAAGCCTGCAAACAGTTTGCTGAAGACAAGCAGACTAAGGACATGGATTACTGGAACCATGTCCTGTGGTCCGATGAGACCAAGATAAATGTATTTGATTAAGATGGTGTCAAGCGTGCGTAGCAGCAACCAGGTGAGTACAAAGACAAGTGTGTCTTGCCTACAGTCAAGCATGGTGGTAGGAGCGTCATGGTCTGGGCCTGCATGAGTGCTGCTGGCACTGGGGAGCTACAGTTCATTGAGGGAACCATGAATGCCAACATGCACTGTGACATACTGAATGTAACATATCTCAGCCTAATGTCACTATCCCTTTAAGACTTCCTTCCCTGACTGCTGGTTTTGGGCAGTATTTACATTCAGCTTGCTTGCCTGCCTGATTAATCATTCATGCACCTTATTCCCTCAGCCTCTTTTTAAGCCTTCTCAGGTCTAATGTGCTTTGCATTAACTTTGAAGTTGTGATCCTGAACAACAGAGGTCTGTGACTGTTTCTTGCATGAATTTACCAACTATTTCAAGCTACAGCATTTTCTATTACCAATGCTTAAAATCATCAAATCGCAAGTATCCAAATAATTTCATTCTGTTTCCTGGACTCTGCTACTTAACAAACTCTGAACTTTATTATAAATCACAAGTATGCTTTTAGTTATCATCACTCTCTAATTACAACAACAACATCTTACTCAGAACTTTATAACTATTTCTCTGCTACAAGTTGTCATTGCTGAAATATCCTGCTGCAAATATGTTAACATATTCAGAACTCTGCATCTATCTGTTCAGTTAAAAGCTTTAATGTGATTCTTCAATATATGCACAAACAGTAATTAATGCCTAAACTTGCAGCTTGTTTATCACCTGTGATTAATACTGACATACAGCTTTATATAATATTATGTACTGTGAACCTGCAACAAACCTTAGTTTGCATCTAAGTGTGAATCTTTTACCAGTTTACTCTGAAGCCTGAACATTCCACATTGCTATATTTTCCACTCATTGAATCCTGCAGCTACTCCTATTAACTAACTATAAGTGAAGCCAGATTATATTGTATACAAATGTTGCACTCTCCATGAATTCTACAATAACTTCTAGCAACTATGAATCACAGAATATCATCTATCCACTTCCAGGATACTCTTCCCCGGGTCAGGAGTCGGTGTCTTCAAATCCCTACCCAATGGTCTGTGTCCTGAGCGCATGTACACCAGATCATGACACTGAAGCAGAGCATGATCCCCTCCCTTCGGAGACTTGGCCACAGGGCAGTATTCCAACATGATAACGACCCCAAACACACCTCCATGATGACCACTGCCTTGCTAAAGAAGCTGAGGGTAAAGGTGATGAACTGGCCAAGCATGTCTCCAGACCTAAACCCTATTGAGCATCTGTGGGGCATCCTCAAATGGAAGGTAAGGGAGCGCAAGGTCTCTAACAGCCACCAGCTCAGTGATGTCATCATGGAGGAGTGGAAGAAGACTCCAGTGGCAACCTGTGAAGTTCTGGTGAACTCCATGCCCAAGAGGGTTAAAGCAGTGCTGGAAAATAATGGTGGCCACACAAAATATTGAGACTTTGGGCCCAATTTGGACATTTCCACTTAGAGGTGTACTCACTTATGTTGCCAACATTTTAAACATTAATAGCTGCGTGTTGAGTTATTTTGAGGGGATAGCAAAATTTCAATGTTATACAGGCTGTACAGTCACTACTTTACATTGCAGCAAAATGTAATTTCTTCAGTGTTGTCACATGAAAAGATATAATAAAATATTTACAAAAATGTGAGAAGTGTACAGATAAGAGACATAGGCCCAGCAAGTCTGCCCGATATTACCTAACAGTATAAACTTATCTAGTTTGTAGGATAGCCTTATGCTTGTCCCATGCATTTTTAAAGTCCCCCACAGTGTTTGTTGCTACTACTTCTTGAGGAAGCTTATTGCATAAATCAATCACTCTTTCTGTAAAGAAGCTTCCTCAAATTACTCCTGAATCTACTGCCCTTTAGCTTGAGATCATGACCCCTTGTTCTTGAATTTTCCATTTTATGTAAAATACCCACAGCCTCAGTTTTACTAAACCATTTAACGTACTTAAAAGTTGCTATCATATCACCTCTTTCCCTTCTCTCCTCTAAGCTATACATAGAATCTTCAGCAATGTTTGTATCTCTATGTTAAAGTTCTTTGGTGGCTTTCTTTTTTTCTAACAGCCGAGATCTCATATCTTTGAGCCCTTATAACTTTTGTGTACCATGTTTTTTTGTAATAAATTTTAATAGCTCCACTAAGAATAGGAGTCACTGATTTTATCTAGATCAAGTAAGAATAAGATTAAATGGGCTTAAACCACTAGAAATGAGTATAAACATACTACCAAGTGGGATATAAAGACTATTAGTAATCATGTCTTGTTTTCAACCCCTTAATGACCACAGCACTTTTCCATTTTATGACCGTTTGGGACCAGGGCTATTTATAAAGTTCTACAGTGTTTGTGTTTAGCTATAATTTTCCTCTTACTCATTTACTGTACCCACACATATTATATACCATTTGTCTCGCCATCGAATGGACTTTCTAAAGATACCATTATTTTCATCATATAATATTATGTACTATAATTTGTTTTTTATAAAATATGATAAAAAAATGAAAATATTTTTGTCTAACTTTGACCCCCAAAATCTGTTACACTTCTACAACCACCAACAAACAACCATACTAAATAGTTTCTAATTTTTTTGCCCTGAGTTTAGAAATAACCAATGTTTACATGTTCTTTGTTTTGTTTTTTTGCAAGTTATAGGGAAATAAATACAAGTAGCACTTTGCTATTTACAAACCATTTTTTTTTTCAAAATTAGCGCTAGTTACATTGGGACACTGATATCTGTTAGGAATCCCTGAATATCCCTTGACATGTATATATATATTTTTAGTAGACAATGCAAAGTATTGATCTAGGCTCATTTTGGTATATTTCATGCCACCTTTTCACCGCCAAATGCGATCAAATAAAAAAAATCGTTCACTTTTTCACAAACTTGTTCACAAACTTTAGGTTTCCCACTGAAATTATTTACAAACAGCTTGTGCAATTATGGCATACATGGTTGTAAATGCTCCTCTGGGATCCGCTTTGTACAGAAATAGCAGACTTATATAGCTTTGGCGTTGCTTTTTGGTAATTAGAAGACCGCTAAATGCTGCTGCGCACAACACGTGTATTATGCCCAGCAGTAAAGGGGTTAATTAGGGAGCTTGTAGGGAGCTTGTAGGTTTAATTTTAGCTTTAGTGTAGTGTAGAAGACAACCCAGAGTATTGATTTAGGTTCAATTTGGTATATTTCATGCCACCATTTCACCGTCAAAGGCGATCAAATAAAAAAGTGTTAAATTTTTCACAATTTTAGGATTCTCACTGAAATTATTTACAAACAGCTGGTGAAATTTCGGCACAAATGGTTGTAAAGGATTCTCTGTGATCCCCTTTGTTCAGAAATAGCAGACATATATGGCTTTGGTGTTGCTTTTTGGTAATTAGAAGGCCGCTAAATGCCGCTGCGCACCATACTTGTATTATGCCCAGCAGTGAAGGGGTTAATTAGGGAGCTTGTAGGGTTAATTTTAGCTTTAGTGTAGAGATCAGCCTCCCACCTGACACATCCCACCCCGTGATCCCTCCCAAACAGCGCTCTTCCCTCCCCCACCCCACAATTGTCCCCGCCATCTTAAGTACTGGCAGAAAGTCTGCCAGTACTAAAATTAAAGGCTTTCCTTTTTTTTTTTTAAATATATTCAGCAGTGATGGATTACCCCTTAGCTCCCAACCTCCCTGATCCCTCTAAACAGCTTTCTAACCCTCCCCCCTGCTATCTATTTGCACCCATCTTGGGTACTGGCAGCTGTCTGCCAGTACCCAGTTTGCCAATGATTTTTTTTTTTTTAAACCAATATTTTTCTGTAGTGTAGCTTCTCCCTCTCTATAACCTACCCCCCACCCCCTCCCAGATCTCTTCCATAAAAATTTCTCCCTTCTCTCTCCCTTCATACCCTAAACAAATTGTGCCATAGTGTAGCATTCCCAACCGCTCCCGCCCCATGCCCGCCCCCCCCCGGGCATGTGTGTGTGCCCATATGCGTTCCTGGCACCCCCGCATGTGATCCTGCCCCCCTCTGAAGCACATCCCCCATCGATGAATGACCAGCCACCTCACTGCAATGGCTCCCAACCACCAACTCAATATCAAGGCATCACTGCAACATAAAAGCGCCTGGAATCGATCAGGATCACTTCCACCGCTTGAAAATACTAACGACGTACAGGGTACATCCTTGGTCGTTAACAACCGTTTTTTGTAGGACGTACCCTGTACGTTGTTGGTTGTTAAGGAGTTACGAAATTATAATATTATTTCTATATTGTCTTGTTTTTAAAAAATTATAATATTGTGTTTATATTATAATATGTAACCTTGATGGATAAATGTTTATTATAGAGATGATGTTTAAATGTATATTACATGTATATATGAAAATATTTTTTTCTGTTTTGTTATATGCGCATTGTGTAAAAAGATTTAGCCATTTGTGGATTTAATGATTAATCAAGAACCATGGTGTGCTTACACTCCCTTGGTGGGCGTTACTAATTAGCTAATTGTTCAGACTTTGTTTTAAAATAAGTTTTTGTTACAAGGTGCTTTATGCCTGAGGAAACAGCCAGTTTTAAAGCTGAGAAACGAGTTGCATAGAGAGGGGGTACATTATTAGTGGGGGGCCCCCTATAGCAAGTGCTTGTATGTTTTTAATTCTTGGAAGTTTTAAATAAATCCGTTTTTTCTACAAGCTTAGTGGAAGCACCTGTTTTTGTCTGACCTATCATTATCTAGAAAAACAAAAAACAGAGAAGCCACAATGGCCATCCAAACAGATGATGATAGATTGATAGAGTAGGAAATATACTCACAAGAGTAGTGCACCCAATGGTGCTATTCAGGTGGGCTGGAACTTTGCAGTAGTCCAACTCACTGTTGCCAATTCACAATTGTGTCAGGTCTGGAAAATAGTGGAGTAGTCTCCTGATATGTATATAGATAAAGAGCAAACAACCATAGCCCAATACTGTATAGACTTAGACAGCAGGAAAAAGGGAATTTCACAGCCTCCCAGCTGACTGCACTCCACAGCTTGCTGGACACCAAGGAAGACAATAAGGTGAGATCCAAAAGATACCCAAAATGGTATTGTGATAGACTCCACCAAAAGACAGCAAGTGTATGTATAAAAACTAACTTTATTAAAAGTGACGCATTTCTCAGCCTCTGCAGGGGCTGTTTCCTCAGGCTATACAAAAATTAAATTAAATACACTTGCTATATAAAGGAATAAAAACCTCTAATATATTAAACCATTGATACAAGACACCTGTGTGTGTCATCAGAAGACAATTAGTTGGCATGGTGATCAAAACAAACAATCTTCATACACCATCAATGAACATGTGCATAATTCAGAAACAATCTCTTAACATAGTTATATAACAATATACTTTATAGGCCCATGAAGATTGCAATCTCATGCTTATTTATGCAAAGACAACACAGAATCAGGTAGCAAAATAAAATATTAAAATGTTAAAATAATAAGACAATCTAACAAAAAATAACAAAACCCCACAGTTTCAACATAAATTGTACAATCAGCATGAATATATAGCAATTGGTAGATATATGCATAGTTGAGAGAAACCTCTTTGCAAGGATATAACCATAATTATTATTTTTTTACCTATGACAACTGCAATCTTATGATAGTATTTGTAATCAAAACATTGGCCACAAAGTGAGAAAATAAATAAATAAAAAACGTAATTTATGTAAGAACTTACCTGATAAATTCATTTCTTTCATATTGGCAAGAGTCCATGAGCTAGTGACGTATGGGATATACAATCCTACCAGGAGGGGCAATGTTTCCCAAACTTCAAAATGCCTATAAATACACCCCTCACCACACCCACAATTCAGTTTAACGAATAGCGAAGTAGTGGGGTGATAAAGAAAGGAGTTAAAAGCCTCAACAAAGGAATTTGGAAATAATTGTGCTTTATACAAAAAATCATAACCACCATAAAAAGGGTGGGCCTCATGGACTCTTGCCAATATGAAAGAAATTAATTTATCAGGTAAGTTCTTACATAAATTATGTTTTCTTTCATGTAATTGGCAAGAGTCCATGAGCTAGGGACGTATCAATACCCAAGATGTAGAACTCCAGGGTCACTAGAGAGGGAGGGATAAAATAAAATCAGCCATTTTCCGCTGAAAAAAATTAATCCACAACCCAAAATATATAATTCTCATAAATGAAAAGAAAAGCTTAAAACATAAGCCACAGAATCAAACTGAAACAGCTGCCTGAAGAACTTTTCTACCAAAAACTGCTTCTGATCTGAAGAAGCAAATACATGAAAACGGTAGAATTTAGTAAATGTATGAAAAGAAGACCAAGTTGCTGCTTTGCAAATCTAATCAACTGAATCTTCATTGTTTAAAGCCCATGAAGTAGAGACTGATCTAGTAGAATGAGCTGTAATTCTCTGAGGCGGGGATTGACCCGACTCCAAATAAGCTTTAACCATGAAGCCAAGGAAACAGCAGAAGCCTTCTGACCTTTCCTAGAACCAGAAAAGATAACAAATAGACTAGAAGTCTTCCTGAAATCTTTAGTAGCTTCAACATAATATTTCAAAGCTCTTACCACATCTCTCCAAAAAATTCTTAGGATTAGGACACAAGAAAGGGACAACAATTTCTCTTTTAATGTTTTTAGAATTCACAACCTTATGTAAGTCCGCAAAACCGCCTTATCCTAATGAAAAATCAGAAAAGGAGATTCACAAGAAAGAGCAGATAATTCAGAAACTCTTCTAGCAGAAGAGATGGACAAAAGGAACAACACTTTTCAAGAAAGTAGTCCAAAGAATGCATAGGCTCAAAAGGAGGGGCCTGTAAAGCCTTCAAAACCAAATAAAGACTCCAAGGAGTAGAGATTGATTTAATAACAGGTTTGATATGAACCAAAGCCTGAATAAAACATTGAATGTCAGGAAGCTTATCAATCTTTCTGTGAAATAAAACAGAAAGATCAGAGATTTGTCCTTTCAAGGAGCTTGCAGACAAACCCTTATCCAAACCATCCTGAAGAAACTGTAAAATTCTAGGAATTCTAAAAGAATGCCAAGAGAATTTATGAGAAGAACACCATGAAATATAAGTCTTCCAAACTCGATAATAAATTTTTCTAGAAACAGATTTATGAGCCTGTAACATAGTATTAATCACTGAGTCAGAGAAACCTCTATGACTAAGCACTAGGCGTTCAATTTCCATACCTTGAAATTTAATGATTTGAGATCCTGATGGAAAAACAGAACTTGAGACAGAAGGTCCGGTCTTAATGGAAGTGGCTAAGGTTGGCAACTGGACATTCGAACAAGATCCGCATACCAGAACCTGTGAGGCCATGCTGGAGCCACCAGCAACACAAACAATTGCTCCATGATGATCTTGAAGATCACTCTTGGAAGAACTAGAGGCGGGAAAATATAAGCAGGTTGATAACACCCAGGAAGTGTCAACTCATCCACTGCTTCCGCCTGAGGATCCCTGGACCTGGACAGGTACCTGGGAAGTTTCTTGTTTAGATGAGAAGCCATCAGATCTATTTCTGAAAGACCCCACATCTGAACAACCTCAGAAAACACATCTGGATGAAGGGACCACTCCCCCGGATGTAAAGTCTGACGGCTGAGATAATCCATTTCCCAATTGTCTATACCTGGGATATGAACTGCAGAGATTAGACAGGAGCTGACTTCCACCCAAGAAAGTATCCGGGATACTTCTTTCATAACTTGGGGACTGTGAATCCCACCTTGATGATTGAATTATGCCACAGTAGTGATATTGTCTGTCTGAAAACAAATGAACGGTTCTCTTTTCAACAGAGGCCAAATCTGAAGAGCCCTGAAAATCACACGGTGTTCCAAAATATTAATTGGTAATTTTGCCTCTTGAGATTTCCAAACCCCTTGTGCTGTCAGAGATCCCCAAACAGCTCCTCAACCTAAAAGATTGCATCTGTTCACAGTCCAGGTTGGTTGAACAAAAAGGCCCCTAAAACTATACAATGGTGATCTAACCACCAAGTCAGAGATAGTCGAACATTGGGATTTAAGGATATTAATTGTGATATCCTTATAATCCCAGCACCATTGGTTAATGCATACAAATCTGGAGAGGTCTCATATGAAAACGAGCAAAGGGGATCGTGTCCGATGCTGCAGTCATGAGACCTAAAACTTCCATGCACATAGCTACTGAAGGGAATGACTGAGACTCAAGGTTCTGACATGCTGAAACCAATTTTAAATGTCTTTTGTCTGTTAGAGACAGAGTCATGGACACTGAATCAATCTGGAAACCTGAAAAGGTGACCTTTGTCTGAGGAATCAAACAACTTTTTGGTAAATTGATCCTCCAACCATGTCTTCCAAGAAACAACACTAGTTGATTTGTGTAAGATTCTGCCGAATGTAAAAACTGCGCTAATACCAAGATATCATCCAAATAAGGAAACACTGCAATACCCTGTTCTCTGATTATAGACAGTAGGGCACCGAGAACCTTCGAAAAGATCCTTGGAGCTGTCGCTAGGCCAAACAGAAGAGTGACACATTGGTAATGCTTGTCTAGAAAAGAGAATCTCAGAAACTGATAATGGTCTGGATGAATCGGAATATGAAGATAAGCATCCTGTAAGTCTATTGTGGACATATAATGCCCTTGCTGAACAAAAAGCAGAATAGTCCTTATAGTCACCATCTTGAATGTTGGTACTCTTACATAACGATTCAAAATTTTTAGATCCAGAACTGGTCTGAATAAATTTCCTTTCTTTGGCACAATGAATAGATTTGAATAAAATCCCAGACCCTGTTACTGAAATGGAACTGGCATGATTACCCCTGAAAGCTCTAGTTCTGAAACACACTTCAGGAAAGCCTGAGCCTTTACAGGATTTGCTGGAATGCATGAGAAATATTTTTTTCTCATAGGAGGTCTTACTCTGAATCCTATTCGATACCCCTGAGAGACAATACTCAGAATCCATTGATTTCGGACAGAATTTGTCCAAACATCCTGGAAAAATCTTAATCTGCCCCATTCCAGCTGAGCTGGAATGAGGGCCACACCTTTATGCAGACTTTGGGGCTGGCTTTGGTTTCTTAAATGGCTTGGATTTATTCCAATTTGAAGAAGGTTTCCAATTGGAAACAGATTCCTTTGGGGAAGGATTAGGTTTCTGTTCCTTAATTTGTCAAAAGGAACAAAAGTGGTTAGAAGCTTTAGAGTTACCCTTAGGTCTTTTATCCTGAGGCAAAAAAACTCCCTTCCCCCCAGTGACAGTTGAAATAATTGAATCCAACTGAGAACCAAATAACTTACTACCTTGGAAAAAAAGTGACAGCAATCTGGACTTAGAAGTCATATCAGCATTCCAAGATTTAAGCCACAAAGCTCTTCTAGCTAAAATAGCTAAAGACATAGGCCTCTATTTATCAAGGTCTGGTGGACCTGATCCGACAGTGCGGATCAGGTCCGCCAGACCTCGCTGAATACGGAGAGCAATACGCTTTCCGTATTCAGCATTGCACCAGCAGCTCACCAGCAGGAGGGTGTCAATCAACCCGATCGTACTTTTCAAGATCTAGCTTGGAGGTCTTTGAAAATAAATATGTACACTTAAAAAAGGAGATAACTAGAGACCTTTCCGAGTGGAAAAACAAAGCCATATCTTGATAAAAATGTAAGAAATCACTTAGCGCCTACTACTAAATAAAAGAACCCTTAGCTCTGATGGATGACCCCTAGTGGTCAGAAACGTTTAAGGAAAATCAGAAAATATCAAAGCGCCAGCTGACCGGCAGGGTTCAGAATGTAAAACCAATTCCGTAACGACTTGGTAAAGACAAAGTATTTTATTTAAAACAATCTTCTAAAAACAACTTTTAAAAACACAACTTTTAGACAGCTTGTGAACAATTCTTAAACAGTTTAAAGCAATTTTATGAACACAAGTGTTGATTGTACAAATGTTATACAAATTCGGTGTACATATATTTGGTTATCTTACATGGATCCGCATATTACATTTGGCAGTTTAAATAAAAACATTCAGAATAAACAATAAAACAAATGGTCCTATAACAGTGTTACCTGCTATAGTTATCACAAAGTTTAGACCAGACCGGTTATGGGTAACTCAAATGTGGTTGTTTTAAAAACACTCAGAATGGACTATAAAATAAACGATCCTATAACAGTGCCACCTGCTATAGTTATCACACAGTTTGAACCAGACCGGTTTTGGTAACTCTAATGTGGTTATTTGAAAACACTCAGAATAGATAATAAAGCAAACAATCCTATAACAGTGTTACCTGCTATCATTTTCACACAGTTTGAACCAGACCGATTATTGGTATCACTAATGTGGTTATGTTAAAAGCTGCTTTTGTATAAACTGGGCGGAAACCTACTGAAGTCCCCACACAGTTAGAACCAGAGCGGTTATGTCTCTCTGGAACTATAATTGCTAAACAGGTTGAAAGTGGGTTGTCACCCCAACCTGTACTGATTCTTTTGTGCTGTGAGCTGAAAGAATGTGACCGATCCACTGTACCTCATACGAGGATCAGTGACCGTTCTCCGCTAGCGGAATGAGATGAAGATTTGTGCTAGATACACGCTGAATAAGTGAAGGTTAAATTTGTGTTGGCTAGTGAAATGAAAAATACAAACAAGGAATTCGATTAGTGCTACTTATACAGTCCCAAATACACAAATGTTGAGAATAATAAACACTGTTGAACGATACTTCAAACCAAAAATTCAAAGATAAGTGATTGAAAAAATACAATACATAAAAACATGGATTTCTCAATTAGTGCTACTTATACAGTCCCAAATACAAAATTGGTGAAAATAATAAACACTGTTGAACGATACTTCAAAGACAAGTGATTGAGAAAAATGCGATGCATAAAAACATGAATATCTCCCAAATAATTACGTGTACATTAGTGAGATGTGAAAATCAATAAAGGCCGATTCCTCAAATATCACTAGTGACCAGCATGAAAACAGCCGAAAAAATAATAATAACAAACAAACAAAATAAGTGTAAGAAAATGGGTCAATAGTCAATAATAAAGTGCTCCAGGTAAAGAATATTCCTCTTTCTGTGGTTTAACAGTCTATCGGCTAGATTTAGAGTTCTGCGGCCAAAGGGGTGCGTTAGCTACGCGTGCTTTTTTCCCCCCACACCTTTTAAATACCGCTGGTATTTAGAGTTCACAGAATGGCTGCGTTAGGCTCCAAAAAGAGAGCATAGAGCATATTTACCGCCACTGCAACTCTAAATACCAGCGGTGCTTACGGACGCTGCTAGCTTAAAAAACGTGCTCGTGCACGATTCCCCCATAGGAAACAATGGGGCTGTTTGAGCTGAAAAAAAACCTAACACCTGCAAAAAAGCAGCGTTCAGCTCCTAACGCAGCTACATTGTTTCCTATGGGGAAACACTTCCTAAGTCTGCACCTAACACCCTAACATGTACCCCGAGTCTAAACACCCCTAACCTTACACGTATTAACCCGTAATCTGCCGCCCCCGCTATCGCTGACCCCTGCATATTATTATAAACCCCTAATCTGCCGCTCCGTACACCACCGCAAGCTACATTATAGCTATGTACCCCTAATCTGCTGCCCCTAACACCGCCGACCCCTATATTATATTTATTAACCCCTAATATGCCGCCCCCAACGTCGCCGCTACCTACCTACACTTATTAACCCCTAATCTGCCGACCGGACCACGCCGCTATTATAATAAAGTTATTAACCCCTAATCCGCCTCACTCCCACCTCAATAACCTTATAATAAATAGTATTAACCCCTAATCTGCCCTCCCTAACATCGCTGACACCTAACTTCAAGTATTAACCCCTAAACTGCCGATCGGAGCTCACTGCTACTCTAATACATTTTTTAACCCCTAAAGCTAATTCTAACCCTAACCCTAACACCCCCCTAAGTTAAATATAATTTTATTCTAACGAAATAAATTAACTCTTATTAAATAAATTATTCCTATTTAAAGCTAAATACTTACCTGTAAAATAAACCCTAATATAGCTTCAATATAAATTATAATTATATTGTAGCTATTTTAGGATTAATATTTATTTTACAGGCAACTTTGTATTTATTTTAACCAGGTACAATAGCTATTAAATAGTTAATAACTATTTAATAGTTACCTAGTTAAAATAATTACAAAATTACCTGTAAAATAAATCCTAACCTAAGTTACAATTAAACCTAACACTACACTATCAATAAATTAATTAAATAAAATACCTACAATTATCTACAATTAAACCTAACACTACACTATCAATAAATTAATTAAATAAAATATCTACAATTATCTACAATTAAACCTAACACTACACTATCAATAAATTAATTAAATACAATACCTACAAATAAATACAATTAAATAAACTAACTAAAGTACAAAAAATAAAAAAGAACTAAGTTACAAAAAATAAAAAAATATTTACAAACATTAGAAAAATATTACAACAATTTTAAACTAATTACACCTACTCTAAGCCCCCTAATAAAATAACAAAGACCCCCAAAATAGAAAAATGCCCTACCCTATTCTAAAATAAACATTGTAAAGCTCTTTTACCTTACCAGCCCTTAAAAGGGCCCTTTGCGGGGCATGCCCCAAAGAATTCAGCTCTTTTGCCTGGAAAAAAAAACATACAATACCCCACCCCAACATTACAACCCACCACCCACATACCCCTAATCTAACCCAAACCCCCCTTAAATAAACCTAACACTAAGCCCCTGAAGATCTCCCTACCTTGTCTTCACCACACCGGGTCCCGATCTGTCCAGAACAGCCTCTGATGTCTTGATCCAAGCCCAAGAGGGGGGCTGAAAAGTGACGTCCATCCTCGGGCTGAAGTCTGGATCTAAGCGGCGGCTGAAGAAATCCATCCTCGGGCTGAAGTCTTGATCCAAGCGGGCGCTGAAGAAGTCCATCATTGGGTTGAAGTCTTCTATGAAGCAGCATCTTCAATCTTCTTTCTTCCGGAGCCATCATCTTCCACCCGACACGGAACATCCTCTTCTACCGACGCCTACTCGCTGAATGACGGTTCCTTTAAATGACGTCATCCAAGATGGCGTCCGTCGAATTCCGATTGGCTGATAGGATTCTATCAGCCAATCGGAATTAAGGTAGGAAAATTCTGATTGGCTAATGGAATCAGCCAATCAGAATCAAGTTCAATCCGATTGGCTGATCCGATCAGCCAATCAGATTGAGCTCGCATTCTATTGGCTGATCGGAGTAGCAATCCAATTTTTATATCTGTTTGAAAAACCATCTGCACTATTATTATTTATTTCGGCAGAAGGAATATATACCTGGGTGACGCTGGAGCTGCAAATTGTCTATTGACGTTGAAGCCCAATCCCCGCTACAGGCAATAATACTTCACATAGACTGTTAAACCACAGAAAGAGGAATATTCTGTCATGCTCAGCTGCTGGGAAGCTCTGCAGTCCTCTCTGTATGCTTGATTGACAGGTGTCTGAGCCACCCCTTCCTGATGATGTCACAACCAGGCTTTTTATTCTTGGCTTCCTGTTTCTCCAGTGCCAGTTTGTTTGTTAACTTTTTGGCTTCTGATAGGATTTCGCTGAGGAATCTCTCTAACTGCTGCTTTTCTGTTGCCAATCTCTTCAAGGATTCACTATGCTGGATTAACCTTCAACCTCCTGATTACCTGTCTCCAAACAATGCAAGTACTGTTTGTTTTGTGAAACTTTCAAACTTCCTGTTTACCTGCTGCAAACCCTGCATATTCAGACTACTCTGTGTACTGCCAAACTATTCAAATACTGTTATTTCTGTGAAACCTTCAATCTGCATGTTTACCTGTTTCCAAACTCTGCAAATACAATAATTCAGTGTAAACCTTCAAACTGCTTGATATCCTGTTGCCAATCTCAACAAGTACTGATTAATCTGTGTTAACCTTCAAACTACCATCTTACCTGTTGCTATCTCTGCAAGTTCTAACAACACAGTGTTAACCTTCAAACTACCTGATTACATGTTGTTAATTCTGCACGTTCTGACTACACAGTGTTTACCCTCAAACTGCCTGATTACCTGTTGCATACTCTGCAAAGACTGTCTACACAGTGTTAACTCTAAAACTGACTGATTACCTGTTGCATACTCTGCAAAGACTGTCTACACAGTGTTAACCCTCAAACTGCCTGATTACCTGTTGCATACTCTGCAAAGACTGTCTACACAGTGTTAACCTTCAGACTGCCTGATAACAAATGACCTACTCCTGCATTATTAACTGTTTCCTGTTTTACCCTTCTTCTGTCTGAGTATAAGTGGACTATCCCTGTTCTCCTGATACTGTGGAAGACATTTCCTGAAACCAGTTAATTATTCAGAAGTCTATCTGGCTGATATCATGAATTACTTTGGCACAGGCTAACCCTGCTCCTTATCGTGAGTAATTTGTTTTTTGGAGGTTGTCGTGGGGTCACGTCCTGGATTAAACTCAGAGTGCAAGGGTGTTGTTTAAGTTCGCCCTAGCATTTGGGTCTTCTTCTGGACATTTCCTAACCTGACAGTACAAACTGGCCATATGGACCCTGACGAGTTATCCAGGGCTGTGGCTCTACAAGGGCAACTTCTAGGAAATCATTCTGCTCATTTGCAATCTTTGGATTCCAAGCTTGACCAGATTACTGCTCTGCTACATAACCTCTCCGCTCCTTCTCAAGCGACGGTGACTCCTGCTGCCACTGCTACTAGCACCAATGCTGTCTTTAATTCACCTCAAACTGTTGGACAGAATATACCACGAATCCCACTTCCAGATAAATATGACGGTAATCCTGAAGAATGCCGTGGATTCCTTAATCAGTGTTGTTTACACTTCAGAAACAATCCTCAAGTTTTTTCCAATTCTACTTCCAAAATCACCTTTATTATTTCTCTCTTGAAGGGTAAGGCTCTAGCCTGGGTGTCCCCTCTTTTAGAGAAGAATGATCCGTTACTACAGGATGTGGAATTATTTGTGTCCATTTTTTCTTCTGTTTTTGACAAGCCTGGGCGGTCTGCAGCTGCTGAGGCAGGATTGTTGGATCTGAGACAGGGATCCCTTTCGGTAGCTCAATATGCTATTGAATTCAGGACTTTAGCCGCAGAAACTGATTGGAACCATGGAGCCTTACGGGCAGCCTTTCGCAAAGGACTTTGCGAACGCCTTAAGGATGAACTTGTATTTCGGGAACTCCCTGATTCATTGGAGGGTCTTATCAATTTATGTATTACTCTTGACACCCGACATTCTGAACGTCTTCAGGAGAGAGATAGGAATCGGAGATCCTTTGTTAAATCTTCTTTTCGTCCTCCAATTCGAACCTCAAGTCTTTCTAATAATAATTCCCAATCTCCTGAGTCTGTGGAACCCATGGAAGTAGGAGCTATTAAATTGTCAGAAGCTGAACGCCATAGATGGCGTGCTCTTGGGTTATGTCTGTATTGTGGTACCAAAGGACATTTACTGAAGGACTGTCCTATCCGGCCAGTAAAAGCCAAGGCTTAACTTTTGATAGAGGGACAGAGTTAAGCCAGAATCCCATGTCTTCCCTCAATTCTAAACTTTTTGTTCCTGTAACTATCTCTTTTGGAAACACAAAGTTTCGAGCTCAAGCTCTCATCGATTCTGGAGCTGCTGGAGTATTCATTGATTCAAACTTTACTGACTCTCTCAGGATTCATCTTCAAGCAAAGAAACAGTTAATTAAGGTATCTACTGTCAGTGGACAGCCTCTAGGTACTGGTATCATACAACATTCTACCATTCCTCTTCTTTTGACTGTGGGCATACTTCATTCTGAAATTATTCGTTTTCATGTCATTTCTTCTCCCCACATACCATTGATTCTGTGGTTACCTTGGTTGCAGCTTCATGATCCAGTTTTCTCATGGTCTAAAGGAGAACTTATTTCCTGGGGAACTACCTGTTTCAAACATTGCCTGCAAAATCCCTCTAAACCATCCTGTCCTGTCGTAGCTATGGTGGAAGTTCCTGAATCATTGCCCAATTACTATCATGCCTTTTGTGATGTGTTTTCTAAAAAAGAGGCTGAGACGTTACCTCCACACCTGATATTTGACTGTCCTATCGAATTGTATTCAGGGGCTCCTCTACCTAAGGGAAGGACCTATCCCCTCTCTCGTCAAGAAAATGTCTCTCTTGAGGAATACATAAAGGACAACTTAGCCAGAGGATTCATTCGTCCTTCCTCTTCACCTGTGGGTGCAGGTTTTTCTTCATTGGGAAAAAAGATGGAGGTCTTCATCCCTGTATTGATTATCGAGCCTTGAATCAGATTACTGTCAAAAACAGCTATCCTCTGCCGCTCATTTCTGAGTTATTCGATCGTCTTCAAGGTGCTTCTATTTTTTCGAAGTTAGATCTCCGTGGGGCCTACAATCTGGTCAGAATCCGTAAAGGAGACGAATGGAAGACGGCATTTAACACTAGATTTGGTCACTACGAGTATCTAGTAATGCCATTTGGATTGTGCAATGCAGCAGCAGTATTTCAGCACTTTGTCAACGAAATCTTCAGAGATTATCTAAATCAATTTGTTATCATTTATCTCGATGACACTCTAATCTATTCGAAAACATTACAGGAACATGTACATCATGTAAGACTGGTTCTTCAGAGGTTACAAGACAATTCCCTGTTCGCTAAATTGGAGAAATGCTCTTTTCATCAGAGTTCCATCCCCTTTTTGGGGTATATCATTTCTGAATCAGGTTTTGAGATGGATCCTGCTAAACTGTCGGCTATCAAGGACTGGCGCAGACCAACTACTCTCAAATCCCTGCAGAGGTTTCTTGGCTTTGCCAATTACTATAGAAAGTTTATAAAGAACTTTGCTGACATCACGTCTCCACTCACTTCTCTTACTAAGAAAGGGCAAAATTGTAAGAACTGGTCCTCTTCGGCAGTACAGGCTTATGGAACGCTAAAATCAGCATTTTCTTCTGCACCTCTTCTCAGTAATCCAATTCCTGATTTCCAGTTTATTTTGGAGGTTGACGCTTCCTCTATAGCAGCTGGAGCTGTTCTCTCCCAACGTAATCCGACTACCAGCAAGATACATCCTGTGGCGTTCTTTTCGAAAAAATTCAATCCTGCCGAGTTAAATTATGATGTGGGCAATAAGGAGCTTTTGGCTATAAAATTAGCTTTGGATGAATGGAGGCATTGGTTAGAGGGTACCAGTCAACCTTTTTTCATTCTGACAGATCACAAGAATCTTTTATACCTCCAAACAACTACACGTCTCAATCCTCGTTAGGCTCGGTGGGCCTTGTTCTTCTCCAGGTTTAATTTTGTACTTTCCTATGTTCCTGATTCAAAAAATTCCAAGGCAGATGCTTTATCTAGGCAGTTCCACTCTTCTGAACCTTCTCCATTGGATTCAGAACCTATACTACGTCCAGTCAAAGTTTTGGCTCAAGTATCCTCTTTTCCAGTACAGGCTTTACATGCTGCTCAAGTCTGGGTACCATATTCTTGCAAACTACCTTCTGGTATCCTGTATGTACCCAAAGGATTACATCTTAAGCTTCTACGCTGGGCTCATGACAACATTTCAGCAGGTCATCCGGCAATAACCAATAGATTGTGGAAACTGAAGCAGCATGTTTGGTGGTCCACTATGAGGAGGGATGTTAAGGATTATATTGCTGCTTGTAGTTCTTGTGCTTCGAACAAACAATCTTCTCATCTACCGTTTGGTCTATTACACCCTCTTCCTATTCCTCATTACCCTTGGTCTCACTTATCCATGGACTTTGTTACAGATCTTCCTGTTTCTGCTGGAAATACGACCATTTGGGTAGTGGTGGATCGGTTCTCCAAGTCTGCTCACTTCATACCTCTTCCAGGCTTGCCTTCAGCTCAAAGACTTTCTGAACTCTTTGTTCTACATATATCTCATTTACATGGTTTTCCCACTGACATAGTCTCAGATCGTGGAGTCCAATTTGTTTCCAAATTTTGGAGGTCTTTTTGTAAACACTTCAGAATCAACATATCACTTTCTACTGCACACCATCCTCAATCCAACGGACAGACTGAGTGTGTAAATCAAGCCTTGGAATCTTTTCTAAGACATTATGTAGACCATCACCACTCCAACTGGTCTCAGTTATTGCCTTTGGCGGAATTAGCTCACAACTCACGTTATAACGCCTCATTACAGACCTCTCCCTTTCAGTGACGTGCAGTAATAGGAGGCAAGGGAGGCAGTGCCTACCCTGTCCAATCAGAAAAAGAAGTTTTTATTTATGATTAAAAAAAATAAAAAAAGTTGTGTAATTTTTTTTGTACATTTTGTGACCACGCCCTCCCCAGCTACAATACCCCCCCCCCCTTGCCGGCTCCACAGATGCAATACCATCCATTCCCATCCATGTTGCGCAATTAAGAGGCAGTGAGCTGCTCCGCTGCCCTCCATTAATTGCGCAACATGGATGCTAGCTACTGTTTAGTGCTCACTATGAGCTAGCGCCACCCAGTGGTGTCTCACCGGGCCCATGCCTCTCTCCAATAGAGGCGGTTCTCTAAACCGCCGCTATGAGATGGAGGTGACCACAGCCAATCAGCATCAGTGCTGCTAGGGAGGCGTGCCGGCCGGGCTTGTTTGAAGCAGTGACTGGGACGGCTGTTGGCGGGAAATAGTGAGCAGGGGGAGCTGCAGCAAGAGAGTGGACTGTCTGAGAGACCGGTGTCAGAGTAAACAGACCGGTAAGTAATAACAGTTTATTTGGGTCATCAAGGTCTATTCCCCAATCCCCTCCCCCCCCCCATGCTATACACACTCACAGTCACTCGCATACCCTCTCAGCCAGGCCAGCAGACTAGAGCAGTCACTCAGAAGAATGTGTGTCCACCGGCTGCAATATACTTTATTTCAGGACCATCTCTCCTCCTGGGCACTCTGTGTTATTAAGCAAGTTCTCACTGCAGCAGTAATACAGTATGGCTATGTGATGAGATCGTGACATGATGTTATTTTTTTCCTGATCTAAGGGACTGAAGATTCAGAATCATTAGCATTTTCTAATGGGAAATGCTAATGATTCTGAATCTTCAGTCCCTTAGATCAGGAAAAAAATAACATCATGTCACGATCTCATCACATAGCCATACTGCTGCAGTGAGAACTTGCTTAACAACACAGAGTGCCCAGGAGGAGAGATGATCCTGAAATAAAGTATATTGCAGCCGGTGGACACACACTGTTGTGAGGTCAGTAGGGGGCTAGGGACCTCAGGCAATTCCATATACTGAGCTCAGCACTTTCCTGTAACGGCTCTAACTAACAAACAGAGCCTGCTGCCTTAGCACAATATAGTGATTTAGAACTGAGGGGAAATGCAGCCTACAATGGCAGCTGTTATATGACAAGTGGGAACGCTGCCTGATAAGAGAACAACTATAAATCAAATCCTTCCCTCAGTAGCCCAGCCCTGCATTTACAACCCCTTCGTTCTCAGGGAAGAGCCTGTCGTCCTCCTGCTGCTTAGTGCTGCTATGTAAGGAATGTGCCCTTCTTCTTACTTTGCTATGTAAGAATACTCTATCTCTAACCTGTGTTTTCTCATGGATTGTGGATCTCTACTTGAAAAGGTGCATGTATGTATTTAGGGAGTGCACTATTTTCTGTGTTATCAATTGCTAGTTAACCTCTTTTATGCCTGTGGATTTTAATGAACACTGCTTATCAATGGAATGCAGTAGCTCTGGCACCTTGTAAATTAAGAGCACTCTGCCTGCCTTTGTAAGCCTTCCCTACACAGCTAGCTATTGTGTAGAATAAATCTCATATTACATTTCCACATGTCAGTTTGCATTGCAACACACACAGCACATCACTAATGCATGCAGTTCACATTTAAAGTTAAAGAAGAATTGTCTTCCCATTGTGCCTGGGTCATTCCTGTCCTTTCTGGGGGAATAGAATGAATTTGCTGATTTGTAGCTCTGGTTCTTATTGGAAATAGGGAGAAAATGTAAAGATATTACAGTGAAAATCAGCACAGAAATGTAGCTTGCAACATTGCTGCTGATTATGGATTGCAAAACTTTTCTTAGCCTTTATCCCAAACCCTAAAAATAACCACATCTCTTATCTCTAACCCCAAATATTTATCTATTTCCATGAGTTATGAGTACTGGATTTGCATATTTAGTATTTACAAATTGCATTAAACTCTATGCTTTTTAAAATAAATATAAATATTAAATATAAATAAGCACATGGCTCTTTATAAACACTGTGTGTGCATTTGTAAGCTTAGTATACAAGTCTGTTTGTCATTGAGTCAAGTGAACTTAGTGAAGAGTGCTCAGTGGTACTAGTAGTGCTTTATCTTTTACTATGTATTGAATTATTCCTGTTTTTATTTTATTTTTTAAAAACTCCCCTCCTTTATACCTGCATGAGCCAGAACACAACACTTGATATGTACAGTGTGTGTGTGTTACTGTCTGTGTGGGTTTGGGGGGGGTCTGTGTGTGTATGGATCTGTGTGTGTGGGTTTGTCTGTCTGTGTGTGGATGTGTGTGTGTCTGTGTTTGTGTGACTGTATGTCTGTGTGTTTGGGTCTGTGTTTATGTGTGTGGATTTTTCTGTGTGTGTGTTTGGGGTGTGTGTGTGTGGGGGTCTGTCCCTGTGTGTATACCTGTGTGTTTGTGTGGGTCTGTGTGTGCATGTGTGTGTCTGTTTGGTAGGGGTCTGTGTTTGTGGGTCTGTCCCTGTGTGTGTCTTTGTGTGTGTGGGGGGTCTGTCTGAGTGTGTGTTTCTGTCTGTGTGTTTGGGGGTCTGTCTCTGTGTGTGCATCTGTTTGTGTGTGGGTCTATTTCAGTGTGTGTGGGTCTGTGTGTGTGAGTCCAGTACTTGTGTTATGTGCTATTTCCCATAATGCTCAGCCACCATTTCAGCTGGGAAATCTAGTTCCAAAACCTCTGGAGGGTCACAATTGATGAGCCCTGTGCTGTAGGTGAACATAACTAACTCTTTTCAGGTGCAAAATATTTGTTGGTGCCAGTAATTTAGTGATATTTATATGTGTGTGTGTGTATATATATATATATATATATATATATATATATATATATATATATATATATATATATATATATATTTACACACACATATATACATATATATGTGTGTGTGATTCTTGTGCGTATCATTGTCAGTGCCTCACTAGCCGCTGACGTCACTGCACGTCACTGCGAGTCCCTTTAAGGCAGCTTATGGATTTGAACCTAGAACCTTTCCTATGATTACCAGTTCTACTGAAGTCCCTGGAGCAGATCGTATAGTGAAAAATCTCAGAAATCACTGGCAACTCATTTGTCAAAATCTACTCTCTTCTTCCTTAAGACATAAGAAATATGCTGATCGCAGAAGGTGCAAGGCTCCTTTACTTCGTACTGGAGACAGAGTATTTTTATCCACCAGATTCATACGTCTAAAACAACCTTGTATTAAGTTGGGTCCTAAGTACATTGGACCTTTTCGAATTGTTTCCAGAGTTTGTTCTTCTGCATACCGCCTGGCCTTACCCAAGACTCTCAAGATCCATCCAGTGTTTCATGTCTCCCTACTCAAGCCAGTCATCTACAATCGGTACTCTATCAAGAGTAAACCACCTCCTCCACTTTCCGTAGAGGAATCTTCTGAGTTTGAAGTCAGCCAGATTCTCGATTCCAAGCTATGGGGCAATCGGCTGTACTACTTGGTCCATTGGAAGGGTTATCCTATCTCTGAACGATCTTGGGAACCGGCCTCTCATGTTCATGCTCCAGCTCTTGTCAAGTCTTTTCACAAGAAATACCCTGCCAGGCCCGGTCGGGTCCCCCGGAGGGGTCCTTGAGGAGGGGGCACTGTCACGCTCATCTGCTGGGAAGCTCTGCAGTCCTCTCTGTGTGCTTGATTGACAGGTGTCTGAGCCACCCCTTCCTGATGATGTCACAACCAGGCTTTTTATTCTTGGTTTCCTGTTTCTCCAGTGCCAGTTTGTTTGTTAACTTTTTGGCTTCTGATAGGATTTTGCTGAGGAATCTCTCTAACTGCTGCTTTTCTGTTGCCAATCTCTTCAAGGATTTACTATGCTCGATTAACCTTCAACCTCCTGATTACCTGTCTCCAAACAATGCAAGTACTGTTTGTTTTGTGAAACTTTCAAACTTCCTGTTTACCTGCTGCAAACCCTGCATATTCAGACTACTCTGTGTACTGCCAAACTATTCAAATACTGTTATTTCTGTGAAACCTTCAATCTGCATGTTTACCTGTTTCCAAACTATGCAAATACAATTTTTCAGTGTAAACCTTCAAACTGCTTGATATCCTGTTGCCAATCTCAACAAGTACTGATTAATCTGTGTTAACCTTCAAACTACCAGCTTACCTGTTGCTATCTCTGCAAGTTCTGACAACACAGTGTTAACCTTCAAACTACCTGATTACATGTTGTTAATTCTGCAAGTTCTGACTACACAGTGTTTACCCTCAAACTGCCTGATTACCTGTTGCATACTCTGCAAAGACTGTCTACACAGTGTTAACTCTCAAACTACCTGATTACCTGTTGCATACTCTGCAAAGACTGTCTACTCAGTGTTAACCCTCAAACTGCCTGATTACCTGTTGCATACTCTGCAAAGACTGTCTACACAGTGTTAACCTTCAGACTGCCTGATAACAAATGACCTACTCCTGCATTATTAACTGTTTCCTGTTTTACCCTTCTTCTGTCTGAGTATAAGTGGACTATCCCTGCTCTCCTGATACTGTGGAAGACATTTCCTGAAACCAGTTCCTTATTCAGAAGTCTATCTGGCTGATATCATGAATTACTTTGGCACAGGCTAACCCTGCTCCATATTGTGAGTACTTTGTTTTTTGGAGGTTGTCGTGGGGTCACGTCCTGGATTAAACTCAGAGTGCAAGGGTGTTGTTTAAGTTCGCCCTAGCATTTGGGTCTTCTTCTGGACATTTCCTAACCTGACATATTCTTTACCTGGAACACTTTATTATTGACTATTGACCCATTTTCTTACACTTATTTTGTTTGTTTGCTATTATTATTTTTTGGGCTTTTTTCATGCTGGTCACTAGTGATATTTGAGGAATCGGCCTTTATTGATTTTCACATCTCACTAATGTACACGTAATTATTTGGGAGATATTCATGTTTTTATGCATCGCATTTTTCTCAATCACTTGTCTTTGAAGTATCGTTCAACAGTGTTTATTATTTTCACCAATTTTGTATTTGGGACTGTATAAGTAGCACTAATCGAGAAATCCATGTTTTTATGTATTGTATTTTTTCAATCACTTATCTTTGAATTTTTGGTTTGAAGTATCGTTCAACAGTGTTTATTATTCTCACCATTTGTGTATTTGGGACTGTATAAGTAGCACTAATCGAATTCCTTGTTTGTATTTTTAATTTCACTAGCCAACACAAATTTAACCTTCACTTAT
This sequence comes from Bombina bombina, assembly GCF_027579735.1. NCBI lineage: Eukaryota > Metazoa > Chordata > Amphibia > Anura > Bombinatoridae > Bombina > Bombina bombina. The sequence goes on from NC_069500.1 coordinate 13,824,301, forward strand.
TCAGCGTGTATCTAGCACAAATCTTCATCTCATTCCGCTAGCAGAGAACGGTCACTGATCCTCGTATGAGGTACAGTGGATCAGTCACATTCTTTCAGCTCACAGCACAAAAGAATCAGTACAGGTTGGGGTCACAACCCACTTTCAACCTGTTTAGCAATTATAGTTCCAGAGAGACATAACCGCTCTGGTTCTAACTGTGTGGGGACTTCAGTAGGTTTCCGCCCAGTTTATACAAAAGCAGCTTTTAACATAACCACATTAGTGATACCAATAACCAGTCTGGTCCAAACTGTGTGAAAATGATAGCAGGTAACACTGTTATAGGATTGTTTGCTTTATTATCTATTCTGAGGGTTTTCAAATAACCACATTAGAGTTACCAAAACCGGTCTGGTTCAAACTGTGTGATAACTATAGCAGGTGGCACTGTTATAGGATTGTTTATTTTATTGTCCATTCTGAGTGTTTTTAAACAACCACATTTGAGTTACCCAAAACCGGTCTGGTCTAAACTTTGTGATAACTATAGCAGGTAACACTGTTATAGGACCATTTGTTTTATTGTTTATTCTGAATGTTTTTATTTAAACTGCCAAATGTAATATGTGGATCCATGTAAGATAACCAAATATATGTACACCGAATTTGTATAACATTTGTACAATCAACACTTGTGTTCATAAAATTGCTTTAAACTGTTTAAGAATTGTTCACAAGCTGTCTTAAAGCTGTGTTTTAAAAAGTTGTTTTTAGAAGATTGTTTTAAATAAAATACTTTGTCTTTACCAAGTCGTTACGGAATTGGTTTTACATTCTGAACCCTGCCGGTCAGCTGGCGCTTTGATATTTTCTGACAAAGCCATATCTTGGCTTGGCAGGGTTGGCGTTGTTAAGATGAACATCCTGCCAAGAATACTGTACCTCCTTCAAACTGTGCCCATTACTCTTCCAAATTCCTACATAACCACCTTACAGTCTTTGATTGAGGAGTATATTTGGAATGGCTTCAGGTCAATAATTAATAGGCAAACTTTATATCTCCCGTGGGATCAGGGGGGTCTGGGAATACCCCACATCCAAATTTACAGAAGAGCTGTCCTGCTTCAAAGAGTGGTGGAGTGGTGCTGGACCAGTAATGACAAAGCCTGGAAAAAGGTAAGCGCAGATACCATTCACATGACTAATTTGGCCACATTGTTCTGGACAGACAAAAAATATAGACCCACCGACATTTCAAAGTTCCCATTACTGGAGGAACCACTGAGTGAATGGGACAGAGTGATTACACGGGCTCGCATCTCTCCACCAAGTATGCACCCTTTACACCTATATATGACAACCATGACTTACCTTTGTATATAACAGCGGCAGCCAACTCGCAGACACTCCCATTAAACTCTATAGGCAACTTAATAACACAAGGGAGACTCAAAACTCCACAGGAACTGCGGGAAGATCACCCGGACCTCGCCAACTCATGGTTTGCATACACTCAAATGCAGCATTATATCGGTACCCACAAACACAAACACCTTTTTGCCAGGGACATGACAAACTTTGAAAGGCTGTGCACAGCCCTCCAAACATCTGTGATCTCAATCATATACAAAGTCTTCTTAACTTTACCAGAGGATACTTTACCACAATATACTTCACAATGGCACAAGGAGCTAGGCTCCACATTCACAACCCTAGAGTGGAAGCAAATGTTCATATTAGGGGAAAAAAGTGTCAGTCTCTACAAATTGTTAAGTAGGTGGTACCTCACACCAAATAGACTAAAAAGATATACCCAGCTACTACCGGAAGATGCTGGAGGGGGTGTTGGTTGGAGGGGACACTGATACATGTCTGGTGGGACTGGCCACTACTAGAACGCTTTTGGGAGGAAATATGGGAAGATATATGAACACCAGAACACCTGGCACTTTGCTATTCCATTTCCCATTCAAATTCCAAACCCAGACTCAAAAGTCACTACTTATGCTGCTGTTATCATGTGCTAAGAATTTAATCCCTCTTAACTGGAAGTCCCCTGTCATACCCACGATATCAGACTGGAGAGCAAGGGTGAACACAACGCTACAACTAGAAAGATATCATTACTTACTAACAGGATAATTAGAGGCATATGAGAAGATGCTAACAATGTGGTCCTCAAAATGTTTGGACAGTCGTCCCATCAGGACCGACTAAAAGCTGTGCACCAACAAAGGGGAAGAGGTGGACTCATTGGTTGAGTCTGCCTCGAACTAACCTCACCTGACAACAGATTCCAGATGTACCGTCCCATATCATTGTCTTTGACCCCCCCTTTTTCCTTGAAGGGAGGATCTAACCAGGGTCTGCCCCGTACATCTGGATACCAACATACCATTATACATTTAAGGTTAGACTGTGTACCGATTTCTCATGTAGGAAGCAAGGTTAAACCTTGCACAAACTTTTATATATAAGATAACTATAATATTCTATTAACTTAAAATTATATTTCTGGAAGTAATACAAATTAAACTGAGGTTTTTAATAAGAATGATAGGGAGGCCTCTTGGTGGGAACTGTATGTGTTAATTTTGCATTTCTGAATGGCCTCCCCCTGTTAGAGATTACCCACCATAGATATGTATGCACTGCTCTTTTGAGGGGTCAAAAAGTGGCTTCATGTGAATCCTAGTGGGTACAAAGTCTATAAGGCAATTTTTGTTTTCTTATTGTATTTGAAATGTAATCTGTCATATGAATACATGATGTATCTTTAAGTTTATCTGTTGACAATTGTTGTTTGTATGCTTTGCCAAGAACGTCAATAAAATAAAAAATAAATAAAAAAATAGGCTTTCCTTAGATAAGATTCAAGTTTCCTATCTAAAGGATTTTTAAAAGAAGTACTATCTTCCGTAGGAATAGTATTACGTCTAGCAAGAGTAGAGATAGCCCCATCAACTTTGGAGATCTTTTCCCAAAACTCCAATGTAATTGCTGGCAAAGGATACAATTTTTTAAACCTTGAAGAAGGAATAAAAGATGTACCAGGCCTATTCCATTCCTTAGAAATTATATCAGAATAGCATCAGGAACTGGAAAAACTTCTGGACTAACCACAGGAGGTTTATAAACAGAATTTAAACGTTTACTAGTTTTAATATCAAGAGGACTAGTTTCCTCAATATCCAATGTAATCACCACTTCTTTTAATAAAGAACAAATGTACTCTATTTTAAATAAATAAGTAGATTTGTCAGAAAAAATATCTGAGGAAGGATCTTCTGAACCAGATAGATCCTTATCAGCGGATAATATTTTATTTTGCTACCTGATTCTGTGTTGTGTTTGCAAAAATAAGCATGAGATTGCAATCTTCATGGGCCTATAAAGTATACAGGGAGTGCAGAATTATTAGGCAAGTTGTATTTTTGAGGATTAATTTTATTATTGAACAACAACCATGTTCTCAATGAACCCAAAAAACTCATTAATATCAAAGCTGAATAGTTTTGGAAGTAGTTTTTAGTTTGTTTTTAGTTATAGCTATTTTAGGGGGATATCTGTGTGTGCAGGTGACTATTACTGTGCATAATTATTAGGCAACTTAACAAAAAACAAATATATACCCATTTCAATTATTTATTTTTACCAGTGAAACCAATATAACATCTCAACATTCACAAATATACATTTCTGACATTCAAAAACAAAACAAAAACAAATCAGTGACCAATATAGCCACCTTTCTTTGCAAGGACACTCAAAAGCCTGCCATCCATGGATTCTGTCAGTGTTTTGATCTGTTCACCATCAACATTGCGTGCAGCAGCAACCACAGCCTCCCAGACACTGTTCAGAGAGGTGTACTGTTTTCCCTCCTTGTAAATCTCACATTTGATGATGGACCACAGGTTCTCAATGGGGTTCAGATCAGGTGAACAAGGAGGCCATGTCATTAGATTTTCTTCTTTTATACCCTTTCTTGCCAGCCACGCTGTGGAGTACTTGGACGCGTGTGATGGAGCATTGTCCTGCATGAAAATCATGTTTTTCTTGAAGGATGCAGACTTCTTCCTGTACCACTGCTTGAAGAAGGTGTCTTCCAGAAACTGGCAGTAGGACTGGGAGTTGAGCTTGACTCCATCCTCAACCCGAAAAGGCCCCACAAGCTCATCTTTGATGATACCAGCCCAAACCAGTACTCCACCTCCACCTTGCTGGCGTCTGAGTCGGACTGGAGCTCTCTGCCCTTTACCAATCCAGCCACGGGCCCATCCATCTATCCCATCAAGACTCACTCTCATTTCATCAGTCCATAAAACCTTAGAAAAATCAGTCTTGAGATATTTCTTGGCCCAGTCTTGACGTTTCAGCTTGTGTGTCTTGTTCAGTGGTGGTCATCTTTCAGCCTTTCTTACCTTGGCCATTTCTCTGAGTATTGCACACCTTGTGCTTTTGGGCACTCCAGTGATGTTGCAGCTCTGAAATATGGCCAAACTGGTGGCAAGTGGCACCTTGGCAGCTGCACGCTTGACTTTTCTCAGTTCATGGGCAGTTATTTTGCGCCTTGGTTTTTCCACACGCTTCTTGCGACCCTGTTGACTATTTTGAATGAAATGCTTGATTGTTCGATGATCACGCTTCAGAAGCTTTGCAATTTTAAGAGTGCTGCATCCCTCTGCAAGATATCTCACTATTTTTGACTTTTCTGAGCCTGTCAAGTCCTTCTTTTGACCCATTTTGCCAAAGGAAAGGAAGTTGCCTAATAATTATGCACACCTGATATAGGGTGTTGATGTCATTAGACCACACCCCTTCTCATTACAGAGATGCACATCACCTAATATGCTTAATTGGTAGTAGGCTTTCGAGCCTATACAGCTTGGAGTAAGACAACATGCATAAAGAGGATGATTTGGTCAAAATACTCATTTGCCTAATAATTCTGTACTCCCTGTATTGTTATATAACTTTGTTAAGAGATTGTTTCTGAATTATGCACATGTTCATGATGATTGTTTGTTTTGATCACCATGATAACTAATTGTCTACTGATGACACACACAGGTGTCTTGTATCAATGGTTTAATGCATTAGAGGTTTTTATTCCTTTATATAGCAAGTGTATTTCATTTAATTTTTGTATAGCCTGAGGAAACATTCCCTGCAGAGGCTGAGAAACGCGTCACTTTTAATAAAGTTAGTTTTTATACATACACTTGCTGTCTTTTGGTGGAGACTATCACAATACCATTTTGGTTATCTTTTGGATATTACTTTATTGTCTTCCTTGGCATCCAGCAAGCTGTGGAGTGCAGTCAGCTGGGAGGCTGTGAAATCCCAGCCTGCTTTTACTGCACCTGGAGGTGCTTAGAATCTTGTAAGTGCAATAATTTCCCTTATTCTTGCTGCCTCAGTCTATACGGTATTGGGCTATGGTTGTTTGCTCTTTATACATATACAGATCAGGAGACTACTTCACTAAGTGTTCCAGACCTGACACGATTATGAATTGGCAACAGTGAGCTGGACTACTGAAAAGTTCCAGTCTGCCTGAATAGCACCATTGGTTGCATTACTCTTGTGAGTATATTTCCTACTCTACCAATATATCATCATCTGTTTGGGTGGTACTAGGCCATTGTGGTGCCTCTGTTTTTTCTTTTTCTAGATTACCAAGTACCAGGATCTGACCAACCTTTGACAGAGTGCTGCCTGTTCCGGATTATATGGACTTTATGTTTAAGTTTGTGTATATTGTTTGATTGTATAGTGTGGAACTACCGAGAAGCGCCCCTATGGGAATTGTGCAGGGGCACACTTATTTTTCTCTTTTTATTTGACCTATCATTATACCATATCTGAGCCACGGAAGTTGCCCACTTCTGTAGTGGATTGGACTGCACTTGCATACCTCGCTGGAGCCATTAGAGGGTTTGCTGGTACACCCCAAGTTACTAGCTTGTTCCTACTAGTACATAAGTGTACTTTCACTAAATGTGAGTATAAATTTGGCTTGAATATCCATTTGCTCATACCTGAATATGCTGATATACATATGAGGTGCCCCTCTGTTTTATGCTTTCTTCATAGTATCATCCGGATCCATCTCTGAGGAGGAAAGCTGCCTTTGTGATTTGATGCTTTAAAGATTGTGCATATTACACAGCATTGGATTTTTTGGAATTTTGCACCTATTGTAATCCTTCAATCACTTGTGTTCTATTACTATACAAATAGATGCATTGATTGATCTTAACTGTTTCTAAAATTCTCTGTATAGTGTGTGCCCCCTCATATTCTTAGATTATTGTTGTTTGCATTTTACTTCCTGTTTTTTGCATAGAGGGGTACAGCAAGCTTTATATTTAGATTTGTCCAGGATGTTGTCTGCTGTTGAAAGGTCCTCAAGGAGAAAATCACATAACTCCATAGATCAGGACCCTACCTATCATAGATAAATCAATTGGAGGAATTTTTTATAGTTTAGAGGATCTCATTAAATCTGAACATAGGCATTGGTGGGATCTTGATACCCTCAAAAAATATAAAGAGAAAAAACAAATACCGAGAGGGTTAAGAGTTTTCAAGACATGTAGGCCGTCATAAGCCTACATGTCTATACCTTCTTGAAGCAGCTCCTGAAGGATGTAGCTTAGTGTACGCTCTCCCTGATAAGGAGGAAGGGGTTACACTGCAGCAACCCTCCAGTATAGGCCAAAGAGACTTTAATGTATCAAGTTATTCCCAGATTCTGTCCCCTTTGTCAGAGAAACCCACCAGGAGATTACTTGTTACCCCTGTAGAGACTGGGGCCATCCCCAAACGAAATGTCTACTTTTCCAGTGTGCAAGGGACAACTGCCCCTAAGACCCCAGATCTAGTGGTTCCCTCATCTCCAACATCCCCAAAACCAGGTGATTCCCTATTGAGAGCCACAAGTTCAGGAGAGAGTAACATATCTGAAATACTGCAAAAACTCTCAACAGCCATAGTAACAGCTACCCATACCCACAGTTACCGTAAGCTGAAAGTGTTTTCTGGGAATCAGCCTGTTCCTGCCGGGGAGGAACCCTTTAAGGCCTGGAAGGATAATGCTGTACAATTATTGGAAGAATGGTCTTGTACGGATAACATAAAAAAACAACCGATAATGGAGAGTCTTTGTTTCCCAGCTACGAATATGATAAGGCAGTTTAGGGGAGTGAATGAACAAGCTACCGCACAAGATTACCTGAAAGTTTTGCAGGATGCGTATGGAAAATCAGAGGACTCTGATGATCTATTAATCAAGTTCCTAGCCACTAAACAGAAGGAACATGAGAAAGCTTCAGACTATATCAATCGATTACAATTGTCACTGGGAAAACTGTTTCATAATGGAGCAGTCACTGCATCTGAGTTGGATGCTCGACTATCCAAACAAATTCAGAAGGGAGGCCTTAGCAATGATCCAGTCATGATCATGTTAAGAGTTAAGTTGGATGATCAAGTCTTGTCCTATTCCACACTGATCTGAAAAGCAAAAATACTGGAGAACCAAATGTCCCCATCTCCTCCACAAAAAGAAAATTCTTCTAAAGCTGCAGAGAAAGAGGATATGGAACACTTCATCCTTAAAAAAAGGTAGCTGAATTAGAATTATTGTCTAAGTCATCGCCAAGAAGAACAGATTATTCTCCTACCAGGAGGCAGCACCGCAGGGAGACCACAGGCAGGTTATTCCCAGAGGAACAGTCCCCCCGAGGGAACTGTTTTAAGTGTGGAAAATCAGGGCATTTCAAGTGGGAGTGTCCCACTAATTCATCAGAGACAGGAGTGGAAGTGCTAGCTATTGAGCTGGAGGAGGCTCAAGTTAACAGTCCTTTCAGGAAAAGAGGAAAAAAAACCACACCCATGTTATCTGTTGGGGCCAAGATCGGGCCCAAATCTCTGATACAGTTACAAATAGAAGATATTCATGCCTCGGCCTTGATAGATACTGGATCCCAGGTCACCATCATTAATAGAGATTTCTATGACCATCATCTAAAAAATATTCCCCTGGAGCCAGCAGGAGAGTTGCAGTTGTGGGGAGTGGGATCTCAGGCCCAGCCTGTAGAGGGATGTATAAGAGTGACAATAACCATCCCACAGTTAAACACAGGAATGATCTGCCCTATGGAATTGGAAGCTCTTGTATGCTCCATGAAGAAAATAATGTGCGCCCCAATAATTTTGGGTACCAACCCAAGAATGGTGCAGGACATGTTCAGGGCCTACCTAACTGAAGTGGGAAATGTATCTCTAACCAGACTGATGGAAGTCAGCCCTGTTCTAGGGAAAGAGTGCCATTGACTAGCCCTACAAGCTAGACCAGGATCATGCCACTACTCAGGGAAAGAACCTTTATTTGTAAGGCCTGGAGAGACTAAGACTCTACGAGCCATAGCATCTATGCACCATAAAATATCAGGAGGAACCAGGCAATACCTCATTGAGTCCTTGCCTGAGGAGGATGCAAAAAAAGGGTGGACTCTCATACCTGAGGTGAAAGACTGGCGGAATCACTGGTGTAAAGATTTTCCCATAATGATAAGAAACTTAACACCCACAGAGATCAGAATTGATTGTCACCAGAAGATTGGTGTGATTCACTTGTTGGACCAAGTCTCTTCAGTAATGTCTGTAAAGGCAGAACAGGGAGGTGATCATGAAGGACCTATAGTTTTTGAACTGGAAGATTCTCCTCTACCACAAAAGTGGAGAGATAGCCTCTGATCCAAATTAGCTACTCGAGAGAAAGTCTTCTCCAGGAAAGAAATGGATGTGGGATGTGCAAAGAGTGCCACACATGCTATCAGACTTTCTGACCCAGCTCCTTTCAGAGAAAGATCAAGGAGAATACCCCCTCGAGATGTAAAAGATGTCCGGGATATACTCAAACAGATGGAAGAATCTGGCATTATTAAAGAGTCCAGAAGTCCATATGCCTCACCCATAGTGGTAATTAGGAAAAATAATGTCACAGTCTGGCTCTGTATAGACTATCGGACTTTAAACAAAAGGACTGTGCCAGATCAATATACTCTGCCACGGATAGAAGATCTGCTAGATGCTCTTTCTGGAAGCCAGTGGTTCAGCATCCTGGACTTGAGGTCTGGGTATTATCAGGTACCCATGAAGAAGGAGGATCAGGAAAAGACAACTTTCATCTGTCCCTTGGGATTCTACGAGTTTACCAGGATGCCCCAAGGGGTCACTGGAGCTCCTGCCACCTTTCAAAAGCTGATGGAGAAGACTGTGGGGGATATGAATCCCAAAGAGTGCCTAGTCTATCTTGATGACCTCATAGTGTTTGGAAGGACACCAGAAGAGCACGAACAGCGATTGCTGAAGGTGTTGGATCGACTCCAAGCAGAGGGTCTTAAATTATCAATAGACAAATGTTGGTTTGCCCAGAACTCTGTTACATATGTAGGTCACATTGTTTCCGCACAAGGTGTGACAACTGACCCAACCAAAATTGAAGGGGTGATGAACTGGCCCAGGCCAGATAAAATCAGTGAGCTGCGCTCATTTCTTGGATTCTGCGGTTACTACCGGAGGTTTGTGAAAGACTATTCAAAGATTGCTCGAGAGCTACACAACCTTTTAAAGACTACCTCTGCTATAGAGGGTATTAAGGCGCCAAGTCCTAAAGACTCCTTCGGAAAGAAATGAAGCTCAGGATGCGAAGAAGGCTTCTTAATCTTGAAGAAAAGATTCACAGAAGCTCCTGTATTGCCATATGCAGATCCCGAGAAACCATATGTGCTCCATGTTGATGCCAGTATGGAAGGCCTAGGGTCCAAATTGCATCAGAGCTACACGGAAGGGTTAAGACCAGGGGCCTACATAAGTAGAAGTCTAACTGCTGCAGAGAAAAACTATCTGGTCCATAAGCTAGAATTCTTGGCGCTCAAGTAAACAATTGTGGACAAGTTACATGACTATTTATATGGAGCAACATTCGAGGTAAAGACGGATAACAATCTGCTTACTTATATTCAAACAACAGCAAAGCTGGATGCCACAGGGCATAGGTGGCTGGCAGCATTGTCGAACTATAGTTTCAGCCTTAAATACAAGCCAGGCCCTAAGAATGTCAGTGCGGATGCTCTGTCCTGCAGACCTGGACTTCCTGCTCATGAAGAAAAGGAGGAATGGGAAGAAATCCCTGTGCCTGGGGTAGGAGCCCTGTGCCAAACATATGTAGTGGCTGAGAGGCAGGATGAGTTCTCTGAACTCAGAGGAATAGACTCCATATGTCACTCCCCAGAAGCTGTACCAGAGGTATTCTGTGCTCCAGCAATGCTTGAACAGTGGTCTCACATAACCAATGAAGACAAGAAGAAAGCCCAGTCACAGGACTGGTATATAGGGACAGTCCTCAAGGCAATGAGAGCCAAGAACCCTAAATTACTGAGCTCCCTTCCCATTGGACAAAGAGATTTGTACCGGAGAGAATGGAGTAAACTACATCTAGAAGATGGAATCCTTTATAGAATTATAAAATACCATGACCACCCTGGTCGAAAGCAGCTAGTGTTACCTCATAGATATCGGGGAATGGTCCTGAGAGCCCTCCATGATCAACATGGGCATCTTGGGGTAGACAAGACCTATGGCCTGGTACAAGACCGGTTCTATTGGCCTTGCATGAGAGAACATGTTGAACATTATGTGAAGACCTGCAGAAGATGTATTCAGAGAAAGACTCTGCCTGTGAGAGCTGCTCCTATGGGCCACCTGAGAAGTACAGGACCCCTGGATCTTGTGTGCATGGACTATCTATGTATTGAGAATGATACTACCGGAATTGAAAATGTTCTGGTAGTAACAGACCATTTCACCAGATACGCTCAGGCTTTTCCCACTAAAGACCAGAAGGCTGTGACCGTAGCCAAGGTCCTCTGGCAGAAATATTTTGTGCACTACGGTCTGCCCAATCGAATACATTCTGATCAAGGTAGAGACTTTGAGAGTAAGCTGATCAAAGAACTGTTGGATATGTTGCAGGTTCACAAGTCCAGAACAACACCCTTCCACCCTGAGGGTGATGCCCAGCCTGAGCGTTTTAATAACACTCCTAGACATGCTCGGGACTCTGAGACAAGTGGAGAAGCGGTCCTGGTGTAAGCATGTAGAAGCCATTGTCCACGCATATAATTGCACAAGGCATGAGTCTACAGGATTCTCACCCTATTTCCTAATGTTTGGAAGGGAAGCCAGACTACCGATAGATGTCCGGTTGGGGGTGTCCCCAGATGGGACAAAGTCAGACTCTCACTTCCAGCATGTGAGGACCCTCAGACAGAACCTTCGCAGTGCCTACGAGTTGGCCACTCAAGCTGCGGCAAAAATGGAGGAACGCAGCAAAAGAAGATACAATACCAAAGTGAAGCATCGGGAAGTCCAAGCGGGAGATAAGGTTCTCCTCCGGAATCTAGTGGTACCTGGGAAACACAAATTAGCAGACAGATGGAAGGATACCCTATTTGAAGTTGTGTCTAAGCTAAAGGGGCTGCCAGTGTATAATATAAAAGGCCCAGAAGGCCGGATCAAAGCTTGGCATAGGAACCATCTACTACCCATTCCTCTGCTGATTTAGTGTATGCTGCCAGCTGCAGTCTGACCCTGTGAGAGAGCTGTGCAGAATAATGCAGACAAAGTAAATGACTGGCAGACCTTGGAGTTTTCTTTCAGCCTGTGCAGATGAATCCTGTTTAATGGTAAGAAGTATCCTCTCCCCTTGTTATACTGACAGGGCTTTCTGTCCATCACAGAAACTTATAAACAGCTCTTCCTGTGGATTGCAGTTTCCTATGAGCTGTAACTGTTTAAATGCATGTGGATTACCTTAAAGGGCCCCAACATTTCTGTGCAGCAACTGGTACCCATCAGCCATTAGGGTGAAGCCTGAGGGTGGGGTTGCAGGTGGTTTGGGAGGGTACTGGGCCTGGTTAGAGAGAGTTGGTGTGTTAGTTAGCCACTGTATTTCTTGCCTTATTTTTATTTGCCATAATCCTTTAATACATGTTCATACTGTTTTACTATTATTACTGTGTGTGTTGTAGTTATTTATTATGTTCCTGTCTGGGAAACCCATTCTTGCCCTGGATGCCCAGTCAGGTGGAGGCACTGCCACTGTCATGTACCCCAACTCCCAGGTAGCAGAGACTCAGGATCAGCCTGCAGAGCACATGGAGGAAGCTGGGGTAAAGACCCACAGGGGTAATTGTGGGCCTAGGCCTAACCCCGTTACAAATACTAGACACACTTATACATCAGGGAATCACAATACCTACGTACAGCAGTACAAAGAAGAATGTCATCAAAATCAGAGACAGAATTATGACAACCAACATTATGACACATCAGCTAATAAAAACTGGAGTTTTAAGAATAAGGTCTCCAACCTTGATAATTGGAATGCTAATAAGGGTAATTCTAACTGGGGCTACCATAGTAATCTTCACCCTGGTAATATAAACCAAAATCAGACATATCAGAATCCCATTAGACAACATATGCAATATTATGGGAATGAGGGTCCCAATGACCGAAAGCAGAGGTTATAATCAGGGGATCCCCACACATATTAGATGTGAGCCACTAGGTTACCATCCCCCCAATCAGATGCCAATAGCCACCTTTCAAGAGTTAATAAATCAAAGAGAAGAGAGTCCTTCAACCTCAGAACAGGAACAGACCACCCCTCACAAAAAAAAGGGATATTTTTATAAAACTATGACGATTATGTACTGGAGGCTAAGAGCATTCTTTTAAGATCATGAATATTATAAAAACACTCACAAATGATCCCACAACGGTGTAAAGCAAAGCCCTTAAAGAGATAATTTTGTATGGTTTAAGATAAAGGTATTTTGAATAATTTTTATTACCACTTGCCCACTTGCCCAAGATCCATAAGGATCACCTGAAACCACCATGGTGCCCCATCATAGCGATGTATTAATAGTCTAACAGATCGATTGTCACAGTATATTGACTTATTTTTACAAAAGTATGTGGTTAACTTGTCCTCTTATCTAAGAGACACCACTGATTTATTAAATAAACTATCAGGTATTAATAAAAAGAAAGACTATATTTGGCTTTCTTGTGATGTTGGCTCATTATACTCCAACATTGACCATTGGTTAGGAATAGAGGCTGTCAACACCTATTTAGAGCAGGACCTGTACTTACCTTCTGTCCAATAGGATTTTATCCTGGATTTGATATAATTTATTCTATCCCACAACTATTTTCAATTTTTAGGTGAGTTCTTCTTACAGATCAAAGGAACGGCCACGGGTACCAGGTTCGCCCCCAGTTTTGCCAATTTATTTATGGGCATATATGAAGAAAAGTACATCTACAATTCAAACTGGAGGAGGAACCTGGTATTCTATGGCCGTTATATAGATGATCTAATCTTTATATGGGAAGGTTCCCTTGATTCTGCAACCCATTTCTTTAATAATAACGAGATGGGTCTCACATTTACACACAACATACAAATGGATAAAATTGCATTTCTCAATGTCATTTTGGAGTGGGACTCTGATGGAAATGTATTGTCTTCCACCTATTTTAAGAGTGTAGATAGCAATAACTTCTTACATTTTTCCAGTAACCACCTTAATAGCTGTAAGACAAACATACCATATAAAAAATTCAGGCATATTGGAAGAAATTGTGGTACTGTAGAACTTTATGATATTCAATCTACCATCTTGATAAATAGATTCAAAGAGAAAAGATATCCCTGCCAGCTTATGCAGGATAGTTATTCAAAATCAAGTAGCTTAGATAGAACAATAATCTTGCAACAAGCTCCAAAATCCAAAAAAAAATCGATGTAAACACACAAATGCCGGCCTTTATTACTCAATTTAATTCAGAACACAAGGACATTAGGAAGATACTTAACAGACACTGGCCTATTTTACTCCAGGATCCCTATTTAAAGGGCAATTTAAAACATAATCCCAGATTGGTCTTTAGGCGGGCACAGACCCTTAAGCAAAAACTTTCCCCCAGTAAGGTGGTTGTCTACAAAAAGAATATACATACGGCCCCCATAAAAAAGTGGTTAATAATAAAGGTAAGATCGGATCATTTAGATGTAATAAGCCCAGATGCTTTATGTGCAAATTTGTTACCCATGGGAGTCAATTAATTAGCAGCCACACTACAGGAGAGACCTTCAAAATCAGAACACATTTAGGCCTAGATTTGGAGTTCGGCGGTAAAAGGGCTGTTAACGCTCCGCGGGCTTTTTTCTGGCCGCACCATAAATTTAACTCTGGTATCGAGAGTTTAAACAAATGCTGCGTTAGGCTCCAAAAAAGGAGCGTAGAGCATTTTTACCGCAAATGCAACTCTCGATACCAGAGTTGCTTACGGACGCGGCCGGCCTTTAAAAACATGCTCGTGCACGATTCTCCCATAGGAAACAATGGGGCTGTTTGAGCTGAAAAAAAACCTAACACCTGCAAAAAAGCAGCGTTCAGCTCCTAACGCAGCCCCATTGTTTCCTATGGGGAAACACTTCCTACGTCTGCACCTAACACTCTAACATGTACCCCGAGTCTAAACACCCCTAACCTTACACTTATTAACCCCTATTCTGCCGCCCCCGCTATCGCTGACCCCTGCATATTTTTTTTAACCCCTAATCTGCCGCTCCGTAAACCGCCGCAACCTACGTTATCCCTATGTACCCCTAATCTGCTGCCCCTAACACCGCCGACCCCTATATTATATTTATTAACCCCTAATCTGCCCCCCTCAACGTCGCCGACACCTGCCTACACTTATTAACCCCTAATCTGCCGAGCGGACCTGAGCGCTACTATAATAAAGTTATTAACCCCTAATCCGCCTCACTAACCCTATCATAAATAGTATTAACCCCTAATCTGCCCTCCCTAACATCGCCGACACCTACCTTCAATTATTAACCCCTAATCTGACGACCGGAGCTCACCGCTACTCTAATAAATGTATTAACCCCTAAAGCTAAGTCTAACCCTAATACTAACACCCCCCTAAGTTAAATATAATTTACATCTAACGAAATAAATTAACTCTTATTAAATAAATTATTCCTATTTAAAGCTAAATACTTACCTGTAAAATAAATCCTAATATAGCTACAATATAAATTATAATTATATTATAGCTATTTTAGGATTAATATTTATTTTACAGGCAACTTTGTAATTATTTTAACCAGGTACAATAGCTATTAAATAGTTAAGAACTATTTAATAGCTACCTAGTTAAAATAATAACAAATTTACCTGTAAAATAAATCCTAACCTAAGATATAATTAAACCTAACACTACCCTATCAGTAAATTAATTAAATAAACTACCTACAATTACCTACAATTAACCTAACACTACACTATCAATAAATTAATTAAACACAATTGCTACAAATAAATACAATTAAATAAACTAGCTAAAGTACAAAAAATAAAAAAGAACTAAGTTACAAAAAATAATAAAATATTTACAAACATAAGAAAAATATTACAACAATTTTAAACTAATTACACCTACTCTAAGCCCCCTAATAAAATAACAAAGCCCCCCAAAATAAAAAATTCCCTACCCTATTCTAAATTAAAAAAGTTACAAGCTCTTTTACCTTACCAGCCCTGAACAGGGCCCTTTGCGGGGCATGCCCCAAGGATTTCAGCTCTTTTGCCTGTAAAAAAAAACATACAATACCCCCCCCCAACATTACAACCCACCACCCACATACCCCTAATCTAACCCAAACCCCCCTTAAATAAACCTAACACTAAGCCCCTGAAGATCTTCCTACCTTGTCTTCACCATACCAGGTTCACCGATCCGTCCTGGCTCCAACATCTTCATCCAACCCAAGCGGGGGTTGGCGATCCATCATCCGGTGCTGAAGAGGTCCAGAAGAGGCTCCAAAGTCTTCCTCCTATCCGGCAAGAAGAGGACATCCGGACCGGCAAACATCTTCTCCAAGCGGCATCTTCAATCTTCTTCCATCCGGTGCGGAGCGGGTCCATCTTGAAGCAGGCGACGCGGATCCATCCTCTTCTTCCGTTGTCTCCCGACGAATGACGGTTCCTTTAAGGGACGTCATCCAAGATGGCGTCCCTCGAATTCCGATTGGCTGATAGGATTCTATCAGCCAATCGGAATTAAGGTAGGAATTTTCTGATTGGCTGATGGAATCAGCCAATCAGAATCAAGTTCAATCCGATTGGCTGATCCAATCAGCCAATCAGATTGAGCTCGCATTCTATTGGCTTTTCCGATCAGCCAATAGAATGCGAGCTCAATCTGATTGGCTGATTGGATCAGCCAATCGAATTGAACTTGATTCTGATTGGCTGATTCCATCAGCCAATCAGAAAATTCCTACCTTAATTCCGATTGGCTGATAGAATCCTATCAGCCAATCGGAATTCGAGGGACGCCATCTTGGATGACGTCCCTTAAAGGAACCGTCATTCGTCGGGAGACAACGGAAGAAGAGGATGGATCCGCGTCGCCTGCTTCAAGATGGACCCGCTCCGCACCGGATGGAAGAAGATTGAAGATGCCGCTTGGAGAAGATGTTTGCCGGTCCGGATGTCCTCTTCTTGCCGGATAGGAGGAAGACTTTGGAGCCTCTTCTGGACCTCTTCAGCACCGGATGATGGATCGCCAACCCCCGCTTGGGTTGGATGAAGATGTTGGAGCCAGGATGGATCGGTGAACCTGGTATGGTGAAGACAAGGTAGGAAGATCTTCAGGGGCTTAGTGTTAGGTTTATTTAAGGGGGGTTTGGGTTAGATTAGGGGTATGTGGGTGGTGGTTTGTAATGTTGGGGGGGGGTATGGTATGTTTTTTTTTACAGGCAAAAGAGCTGAAATCCTTGGGGCATGCCCCGCAAAGGGCCCTGTTCAGGGCTGGTAAGGTAAAAGAGCTTGTAACTTTTTTAATTTAGAATAGGGTAGGGAATTTTTTATTTTGGGGGGCTTTGTTATTTTATTAGGGGGCTTAGAGTAGGTGTAATTAGTTTAAAATTGTTGTAATATTTTTCTTATGTTTGTAAATATTTTATTATTTTTTGTAACTTAGTTCTTTTTTATTTTTTGTACTTTAGCTAGTTTATTTAATTGTATTTATTTGTAGCAATTGTGTTTAATTAATTTATTGATAGTGTAGTGTTAGGTTAATTGTAGGTAGTTTATTTAATTAATTTATTGATAGGGTAGTGTTAGGTTTAATTATATCTTAGGTTAGGATTTATTTTACAGGTAAATTTGTTATTATTTTAACTAGGTAGCTATTAAATAGTTCTTAACTATTTAATAGCTATTGTACCTGGTTAAAATAATTACAAAGTTGCCTGTAAAATAAATATTAATCCTAAAATAGCTATAATATAATTATAATTTATATTGTAGCTATATTAGGATTTATTTTACAGGTAAGTATTTAGCTTTAAATAGGAATAAGTTATTTAATAAGAGTTAATTTATTTCGTTAGATTAAAATTATATTTAATTTAGGGGGGGTGTTAGTGTTAGGGTTAGACTTAGCTTTAGGGGTTAATACATTTATTATAGTAGCGGTGAGGTCCGCTCGGCAGATTAGGGGTTAATAATTGAAGGTAGGTGTCGGCGATGTTAGGGAGGGCAGATTAGGGGTTAATACTATTTATGATAGGGTTAGTGAGGCGGGTTAGGGGTTAATAACTTTATTATAGTAGCGCTCAGGTCCGCTCGGCAGATTAGGGGTTAATAAGTGTAGGCAGGTGTCGGCGACGTTGAGGGGGGCAGATTAGGGGTTAATAAATATAATATAGGGGTCGGCGGTGTTAGGGGTAGCAGATTAGGGGTACATAAGGATAACGTAGGTGGCGGCGCTTTGCGGTCGGAAGATTAGGGGTTAATTATTTTAGGTAGCTGGCGGCGACGTTGTGGGGGGCAGGTTAGGGGTTAATAAATGTAATACAGGGGTCGGCGGGGTTAGGGGCAGCAGATTAGGGGTACATAAGTATAACGTAGGTGGCGGTCGGCAGATTAGGGGTTAAAAATTTAAATCGAGTGGCGGCGATGTGGGGGGAGCTCGGTTTAGGGGTACATAGGTAGTTTATGGGTGTTAGTGTACTTTAGGGTACAGTAGTTAAGAGCTTTATGAACCGGCGTTAGCCAGAAAGCTCTTAACTCCTGCTATTTTCAGGCGGCTGGAATTTTGTCGTTAGAGCTCTAACGCTCACTTCAGAAACGACTCTAAATACCAGCGTTAGAAAGATCCCATTGAAAAGATAGGATATGCAAATGGCGTAGGGGGATCTGCGGTATGGAAAAGTCGCGGCTGAAAAGTGAGCGTTAGACCCTTTAATTACTGACTCCAAATACCAGCGGGCGGCCAAAACCAGCGTTAGGAGCCTCTAACGCTGGTTTTGACGGCTACCGCCGAACTCCAAATCTAGGCCCTAGATTGTAATATGTAATATATGTACTCACTTGCAAAAGTGGAGTGCAATACTTGGGCCGCACCTCTAGAAAGTTATGTACGACGGGGAGCGAACACCTTAGAAATTTGAAAAAATGCTCACTAAAACATAGTGTATCAAGACTTAGCACTTTACAACATAATAAAAACCATGATATGTTTTCTATCACTCCACTGGAGAGTATTCCACGTTCAAACAGATACAATAGGTACACCCGTCTATGCCAGAGGGAGACTTACTTGATATATAGATTCCAGTCTTTAGGGCCTATTTATTAAAGGTCTTGTGGACCTGATCCAACAGTGTGGATCAGGTCCACAAGACCTCGCTGAATGCGGAGAGCAATACACTCTCCGCATTTAACATTGCACCAGCAGCTCACAAGAGCTGCTGGCGCAACGCCGCCCCCTGCTGACTCGCGGCCAATGGGCCGCCAGCAGTGAGGTCTCAATCAACCCGATTGTATTTGATCGTGTTGATTTCCGGTGATTCCTATCCGCCTCATCAGAGCAGGTGGACAGGGTTATGGAGCAGCGGTCTTTAGACTGCTGCTCCATAACTTGTGTTTCTGGCGAGTCTGAAGACTCACCAGAAACACGGGCCCACAAGCTCTGTTTAGAGCTTGATAAATGGGCCCCTTTGTTTCCCTTTGTCTTAAACAAAGTTTTAGATTTGGCTGCATTATAATTGTTTAAATCAGTTTAGAGCGGTCGCTTTTATTTAAATGCTATTAGTCTTCATACTTTTGATTCCTAGATAGAGAAATGTAACTTGGATCAGATTTTTATGTTTGATTTGGTATCTTTATGTCATTAGGTGGGCAACAGATATGGTTATTAATATCGACAGCTATAAATATTTGTATATTCCTACTTAATTCTTCTAGACTCAGTTCTATTGTAATTTAGATGACAAGAATTTGCATCTTTATTTGCTCTTGTGTACATCTAATATTCTGACTAGTACATAAGATGTTGAATATAACTCTAACTACACGTTACAGTATCTCACTTACACCTAGATTACGAGTTATGCGTGCTATAGGGCTTTTAAAATGGCGTTATTTCACCCTCTATAGCGCTGCCCTTACAAGTTCTGAAAAAGCCGGCTTGTGCAGGCAATATGGTGGTGTTGATCTCCATACCGCGCCAAAAACATGCACTATTTTGACGTGCTCATGCACGCTTTGCCCAGTTAAAATAAATACAAACTTACCTCTGAAATTAAACCGAAGCTGCCTTACACTAAAACCTACCATTACAAAAATAAAAAACCTACCATTACCTTAAAGGAACCGTCATTCGTCGGGAAGTCGTCGGCCAGGATGGATGTTCCGCATCGGCGGGATGAAGATGAATCCGGAAGAAAGAAGATTGAAGATGCCGCTTGATAGAAGACTTCAGCCGGATGATGGACCTCTTCAGCCCCCGCTTGGATCAAGACTTCAGCCGGATGATGGATCTCTTCAGCCCCCGCTTGGATCAAGACTTCAGCCGGATGATGGACCTCTGCAGCCTGATGATGGACCTCTTCAGCCCTTGGATGAAGACTTCGGAGCCTCTTCTGGACGGATCAGTGATACCCGTCGTGGTGAAGATAAGGTAGGAAGATCTTCAGGGGCTTAGTGTTAGGTTTATTTAAGGGGGTGTGGGTTAGATTAGGGGTATGTGGGTGGTGGGTTGTAATGTTGGGGGGGTATTGTATATTTTCTTTACAGGCAAAAAGCAGAATTCTTTGGGGCATGCCCCGCAAAAGGCCCTTTTAAGGGCTGGTAAGGTAAAAGAGCTTTTCAATTTTTATTTTAGAATAGGGTAGAGCATTTTTTTATTTTTGGGGGCTTTGTTATTTTATTAGGGGGCTTAGAGTAGATGTAATTAG
The DNA here is from genome assembly GCF_027579735.1 of Bombina bombina. NCBI lineage: Eukaryota > Metazoa > Chordata > Amphibia > Anura > Bombinatoridae > Bombina > Bombina bombina. Next base: position 13,844,696 of record NC_069500.1, read on the forward strand.
CTTAAAATTGTTGTAATATTTTTATAATGTTTGTAAATTATTTTTATTTTTTGTAACTTAGTTCTTTTTTTATTTTTTGTAACTTAGTTCTTTTTTTATTTTTTGCACTTTAGTTAGTGTATTTATTTGCATTTATTTGTAGGTATTTGTATTTAATTTATTTAATGATAGTGTAGTGTTAGGTTTAATTGTAGATAATTGTAGGTAGTTTATTTAATTCATTTATTGATAGTGTAGAGTTAGGTTTAATTGTAACTTAGGTTAGGATTTATTGTACATGTACTTTTGTAATTATTTTAACTAGGTAGCTATTAAATAGTTATTAACTATTTAATAGCTATTGTACCTGGTTAAAATAAATACAAAGTTGCCTGTAAAATAAATATTAATCCTAAAATAGCTATAATATAATTATAATTTATATTGTAGATATATTAGGATTTATTTTACAGGTAAGTATTTAGCTTTAAATAGGATTCATTTATTTAATAAGATTTATTTAATTTCGTTAGATTTAAATTATAATTAACTTAAGGGGGTGTTAGTGTTAGGGTTAGGTTTAGGGGTTAATACATTTATTAGAGTAGCGGTGAGGTCGGGTCGGCAGATTAGGGATTAATAATTGTAGGTAGGTGGCGGCGACGTTGGGGGCGGCAGATTAGGGGTTAATAAATATAATATAGGGGTTGGCGGTGTTAGGGGCAGAAGATTAGGGGTACATAGGGATAATGTAGGTTGCGGCGGTGTACGGAGCGGCAGATTAGGGGTTAAAAGTGTAATGCAGGGGTCAGCGATAGTTGGGGCGGCAGATTAGGGGTTAATAAGTGTAAGGTTAGAGGTGTTTAGACTCGGGGTTCATGTTAGGGTGTTAGGTGCAGACTTAGGAAGTGTTTCCCCATAGGAAACAATGGGGCTGCATTAGGAGCTGAACGCTGCTTTTTTGCAGGTGTTAGGCTTTTTTTTCAGCTCAAACGGCCCCATTGTTTCCTATGGGGGAATTGTGCACGAGAACGTTTTTGAAGCTGGCCGCGTCCGTAAGCACCGCTGATATTTAGAGTTGCAGTGGCGGTAAATTATGCTCTACGCTCCCTTTTTGGAGCCTAACGCAGCCCTTCTGTGAACTCTAAATACCAGCAGTATTTAAAAGGTGCGGGGAAAAAAAAGCACGCGTAGCTAACGCACCCCTTTGGCCGCAGAACTCTAAATCTAGGCGATAGTGTTTGTGATGCAGGAGGGCCTCGGTTTAGGGGTTAATAGGTAGTTTATGGGTGTTAGTATACTTTGTAACACTTTAGTTATGAGTTTTATGTATTTGCGATGCGGGAGGGCCTCGGTTTAGGGGTTAATAAGTAGTTTATGGGTGTTAGTGTACTTTGTAACACTTTAGTTATGAGTTTTATGTAACAGTTTTGTGGCGTAAAACTCATAACTACTGCTCTCAGATGGCGGTTTGGATTTTGTCATTATAGAGTGTATCGCTAGCTTTTTAGCTTCCCAGAAAAACTTGTAATACCAGCGCTATTGAAATCCTATGCAAAAACGTAATTTTTACGAGTGCGGGACTGATGTTGCGTTACAGCTAAAAGGCTTGCGGTACAACTATACCGACAAGACTCGTCATGGCTGCGTTGCTGTTTTAATGCTGAAAATACCGTTCTTTCAGCGTTTAAAGATGAACGCACAAACTTGTAATCTACCTGAGAGTTAGTTTATTTTTCTTACACCTATAATCCTTATAAATCACATCACAAATAAAGCTAAAACTATGTTATGGTAACTCACTTACAGGTAGATTACAAGATTGTGTGTTCGTCTTTTAACGCTGAAAAAATGGCCATTTCAGCATTAAAACAGCCATGACGAGTCTTGTCGGTATAGGTATACTGCAAGTCTTTTAGCCTGTAATGTAACGTCAGTACTGCACTCGTAAAAATGACATGGGATTCCCATAGCGCTGGTATTACAAGTTTTTCTGGGAGGCTAAAAAGCTTGCGTTACACCCTATAACGACAAGATCCGTACCGCCATCTGAGACCAGCAGTTATGGGTTTTACGCAACAAAGCTGTTACATAAAACTCATAACTAAAGTGTTAAAAAGCACACCCATAAACTACCTATTAACCCTTAAACCGCCACCCTCCCGCATCGCAAACACTATTTAATTATTAACCCCTAATCTGCCATCCGCCCACACCACCGCCACTATAATAAACCTATTAACCCCTAAACCTGCAAGTCCCCCACATCGCAATAAACTAATTTAAACTAGTAACCCCTAAACTAACGCCCCCTAACTTTATATTAAAATTACAATTTCACGATTTTAAATTAAATTCAAACTTACCTGTCAAATTAAAAAAGCTAAGTTTAAACTAACAATTAACTAATATAACTATTAAACTAAATTTAAACTAACTACCAATTAAATAAAACTAAAATACACATTATAAAAATCCTAACACTACTATAAAAATTACAAACTATCACCTAGATTACGAGTTTGGCGTTAGCCTTAAAAAGCAGCGTTGAGGGGTCCCAATGCTGCTTTTTAACGCCCGCTGGTATTACGAGTCAGGCAGGAAAGGGTCTACCGCTCACTTTTCTTCCGTGACTCGAGGCTACCGCAAATCCCCTTACGTCAATTGCGTATCCTATCTTTTTAATGGGATTTGCCTAACGCCGGTATTATGAGTATTGGAAGAAGTGAGCGGTAGACCCTCTCCTGGCAAGACTTCTACCACATTTAAAAGTCAGTAGTTAAGAGTTTTATGGGCTAACGCCGGAACATAAAGCTCTTAATTACAGTGCTAAAAGTACACACTAACACCAATAAACTACCTATTAACCCCTAAACTGAGGCCCGCCACCACATCGGAAACACTTAAATAAATATATTAACCCCTAATCTGCGATCCGGACATCGCCGCCACTTTAATAAATGTACAGGGAGTGCAGAATTATTAGGCAAGTTGTATTTTTGAGGATTAATTTTATTATTGAACAACAACCATGTTCTCAATGAACCCAAAAAACTCATTAATATCAAAGCTGAATAGTTTTGGAAGTAGTTTTTAGTTTGTTTTTAGTTATAGCTATTTTAGGGGGATATCTGTGTGTGCAGGTGACTATTACTGTGCATAATTATTAGGCAACTTAACAAAAAACAAATATATACCCATTTCAATTATTTATTTTTACCAGTGAAACCAATATAACATCTCAACATTCACAAATATACATTTCTGACATTCAAAAACAAAACAAAAACAAATCAGTGACCAATATAGCCACCTTTCTTTGCAAGGACACTCAAAAGCCTGCCATCCATGGATTCTGTCAGTGTTTTGATCTGTTCACCATCAACATTGCGTGCAGCAGCAACCACAGCCTCCCAGACACTGTTCAGAGAGGTGTACTGTTTTCCCTCCTTGTAAATCTCACATTTGATGATGGACCACAGGTTCTCAATGGGGTTCAGATCAGGTGAACAAGGAGGCCATGTCATTAGATTTTCTTCTTTTATACCCTTTCTTGCCAGCCACGCTGTGGAGTACTTGGACGCGTGTGATGGAGCATTGTCCTGCATGAAAATCATGTTTTTCTTGAAGGATGCAGACTTCTTCCTGTACCACTGCTTGAAGAAAGTGTCTTCCAGAAACTGGCAGTAGGACTGGGAGTTGAGCTTGACTCCATCCTCAACCCGAAAAGGCCCCACAAGCTCATCTTTGATGATACCAGCCCAAACCAGTACTCCACCTCCACCTTGCTGGCGTCTGAGTCGGACTGGAGCTCTCTGCCCTTTACCAATACAGCCACGGGCCCATCCATCTGGCCCATCAAGACTCACTCTCATTTCATCAGTACATAAAACCTTAGAAAAATCAGTCTTGAGATATTTCTTGGCCCAGTCTTGATGTTTCAGCTTGTGTGTCTTGTTCAGTGGTGGTCGTCTTTCAGCCTTTCTTACCTTGGCCATGTCTCTGAGTATTGCACACCTTGTGCTTTTGGGCACTCCAGTGATGTTGCAGCTCTGAAATATGGCCAAACTGGTGGCAAGTGGCATCTTGGCAGCTGCACGCTTGACTTTTCTCAGTTCATGGGCAGTTATTTTGCACCTTGGTTTTTCCACACGCTTCTTGCGACCCTATTGACTATTTTGAATGAAACGCTTGATTGTTCGATGATTACGCTTCAGAAGCTTTGCAATTTTAAGAGTGCTGCATCCCTCTGCAAGATATCTCACTATTTTTTACTTTTCTGAGCCTGTCAAGTCCTTCTTTTGACCCATTTTGCCAAAGGAAAGGAAGTTGCCTAATAATTATGCACACCTGATATAGGGTGTTGATGTCATTAGACCACACCCCTTCTCATTACAGAGATGCACATCACCTGATATGCTTTATTGGTAGTAGGCTTTCAAGCCTATACAGCTTGGAGTAAGACAACATGCATAAAGAGGATGATGTGGTCAAAATACTAATTTGCCTAATAATTCTGCACTCCCTGTATTAACCCCTAAACCACCACACTCCCGCCTTGCAAACACTAGTTTAATTTTATTAACCCCTAATCTGCCGTCCCTAATATCGCCGACACCTACTTACATTTATTAACCCCTAATCTGCCACCCCCAACGTCGCCACTACTATATTAAAGGTATTAACCCCTAAACCTAAGTCTAAACCTAACCCTAACCCCCCCTAACTTAAATATAATTTAAATTAAACGAAATAAATTTAACATAATTAAATAAATTAATCCTATTAAAAACTAAATGCTTACCTATAAAATAAACCCTAAGCTAGCTTCAATATAACTAATAGTTACATTGTAGCTAGCTTAGGGTTTATATTTATTTTACAGGCAACTTTGTATTTATTTTAACTCGGTACAATAGTTATTAAATAGTTAATAACTATTTAATAACTACCTAGCTAAAATAAGTACAAAATTACCTGTAAAATAAACCCTAACCTAAGTTACAATTAAACCTAACACTACACTATCATTAAATAAATTACGTAAACTACCTACAATTAATTACAATTAAATTAAATAAACTAAGTTACGAAAAAAAACCCACTAAATTACAGAAAATAAAAAAAGAATTACAAGAATTTTAAACTAATTACACCTAATCTAATCTGTTCAATCAGCCAATAGAATGCAAGCTCAATCCTATTGGCTGATCCAATTAGCCAATAGGATTTTTCCTACCTTAATTCCGATTGGCTGATAGAATCAGCCAATCGGAATTCAAGGGGAGCCATCTTGGATGACGTCATTTAAAGGAACCTTCATTCAGTGTTAGGACGTCGTTTGAAGAGGATGGCTCCGCGTCGGCTGGATTGAAGATGGACCCGCTCCGCTCCAGATGGATGAAGATAGAAGATGCCGCTAGGATAAAGACTACTGCCGCTTGGAGGACCTCTTCTGAAAAGATCAGATGAAGACTTCTGCACCTCTGGAGGTCCACTTATACCCAGTTGGGTGAATACGGCTCAAGGTAGGGAGATCTTCAGGGGGGTAGTGTTAGGTTTTTTTAAGGGGGGATTGGGTGGGTTTTAGAGTAGGGTTGAGTGTGTGGGTGGTGGTTTTTAATGTTGGGGGGGTATTGTATTTTTTTTACAGGTGAAAGAGCTGATTACTTTGGGGCAATGCCCCGCAAAAAAGCCCTTTTAAGGGCTATTTGTAATTTAGTATAGGGTAGGTATTTTATTATTTTGGGGTGATTTTTTTATTTTATTAGGGGGATTAGATTAGGTGTAATTAGTTGAAAATTCTTGTAATTCTTTTTTTATTTTCTGTAATTTAGTTTGTTTGTTTTTTCCGTAATTTTGTTTATTTAATTTAATTGTATTTAATTGTAGGTAGTTTAGGTAATTTATTTAATGATAGTGTAGTGTTAGGTGTAATTGTAACTTAGGTTTTATTTTACAGGTAAATTTGTCTTTATTTTAAATAGGTAGTTATTAAATAGTTAATAACTATTTAATAACTATTGTACATAGTTAAAATAAATACAAACTTGCCTGTAAAATAAAAATAAACCCTAAGCTAGATACAATGTAACTATTAGTTATATTGTAGCTAGCTTAGGGTTTATTTTATAGGTAAGTATTAAGTTTTAAATAGGAATAATTTAGGTAATTATAGTAATTTAGTAATTGTAGTGTAGTGTTAGGTGTTAGGTGTTAGTTTAACTTAGGTTAGGTTTTATTTTACAGGTAATTTTGTATTTATTTTAGCTAGGTAGTTATTAAATAGTTAATAACTATTTAATAACTATTCTACCTCGTTAAAATAAATACAAAGTTGCCTGTAAAATAAAAATAAACCCTAAGCTAGATACACTGTAACTATTAGTTATATTGTAGCAAGCTTAGGGTTTATTTTATAGGTAAGTATTTAGTTTTAAATAGGATTAATTTATTTAGTTATGTTAAATTTATTTTGTTTAATTTAAATTATATTTAAGTTGGGGGGGTTAGACTTAGGGTTAGACTTAGGTTTAGGGGTTAATAAATTTAATATAGTAGCGGCGACGTTGGGGACGGAAGATTAGGGGTTAATAAATCTAATATAGTTGCGGCGACATTGGGGGGCAGATTAGGGGTTAATAACTATAATGTAGGTGGCGGCAATGTTGGGGGCAGTAGATTAGGGGTTCATAGGGATAATGTAGGTGGCGGCGGTGTCAGGAGCAGCAGATTATGGGTTAATAATATAATGTAGTTGTAAGCGATAGTGGGGGCGGCAGATTAGGGGTTAATAAGGGTAAATTAGGGGTGTTTAGACTTGGGGTTCATGTTAGGGTGTTAGAGGTAGACATAGATTTATTTTCCCCATAGGAAATAATGGGGCTGCGTTAGAAGCTGGACGCTGCTTTTTTGCAGGTGTTAGTTTTTTTTTCAGCCAGCTCAGCCCCATTGTTTCCTATGGGCAAATCGTGCACGAGCACATTTAGCCAGCTTACTGTTGACTTAAGCAACGCTGGTATTGAGGTGAGATGTGGAGTTAAATTCTGCTCTACGCTCACCTTTTTGCGGCTTTAAAAAAACCTGTAATACCAGTGTTGTCTTAAGGTAGTGGTGGGAAAAAAAGGCTTGTTAGCCCCGCAAGCCTTACCGACAAAACTCATAATCTAGCCTATCTAATTACAAAAAATAAAAAATGCTAAATTACAAAAATTAACAAACACTAAATTACGAAAAATAACATACAAAATTATCAAACATAAAAAGAATTACACCTAATCTAATAGCCCTATCAAAATGAAAAGCCCACCCAAAATAAAAAAAATCACTAGCCTACAATAAAATACCAATAGCCCTTAAAAAGGCCTTTTGTAGGGCATTGCCATAAGTTTAACAGCTCTATTACATGGCAAAAAAATACAAAGACCCCCCCCCCAACAGTAAAACCCACCACACAACCAACCCCCCATAATAAAAAACCTTACTCTAACAAAAACCTAATCTACCCATTGCCCTGAAAAGGGCATTTGTATGGGCATTTAGCTCTTTTGCCTTGACCTAAAAAGGGCATTTAGCCCTTTATGAAAAGCCCAAACCCCGAACTAAAAAAAAAAAAAAAACTTAAAAATCTAACACTAACCCCCAAAGTCCACCTACAGTTTTTGAAGTCTCGCTTGAATGATTTTCATCCACACGAGCACATTTAGCCAGCTTACTGTTGACTTAAGCAACGCTGGTATTGAGGTGAGATGTGGAGTTAAATTCTGCTCTACGCTCACCTTTTTGCGGCTTTAAAAAAACCTGTAATACCAGTGTTGTCTTAAGGTAGTGGTGGGAAAAAAAGGCTTGTTAGCCCCGCAAGCCTTACCGACAAAACTCATAATCTAGCCTATCTAATTACAAAAAATAAAAAATGCTAAATTACAAAAATTAACAAACACTAAATTACGAAAAATAACATACAAAATTATCAAACATAAAAAGAATTACACCTAATCTAATAGCCCTATCAAAATGAAAAGCCCACCCAAAATAAAAAAAATCACTAGCCTACAATAAAATACCAATAGCCCTTAAAAAGGCCTTTTGTAGGGCATTGCCATAAGTTTAACAGCTCTATTACATGGCAAAAAAATACAAAGACCCCCCCCCAACAGTAAAACCCACCACACAACCAACCCCCCATAATAAAAAACCTTACTCTAACAAAAACCTAATCTACCCATTTCCCTGAAAAGGGCATTTGTATGGGCATTTAGCTCTTTTGCCTTGACCTAAAAAGGGCATTTAGCCCTTTATGAAAAGCCCAAACCCCGAACTAAAAAAAAACAAAAACTTAAAAACCTAACACTAACCCCCAAAGTCCACCTACAGTTTTTGAAGTCTCGCTTGAATGATTTTCATCCAGGCGGCGAAGTCCTCATCCAGGCGGCGACAAGTCTTCATCCAGGCGGCCTCTTCTATCTTCATCCAGGCGGCATCTTCTATCTTCATCCCGGCGGCGTGGAACGGGTCCATCCTGAAGACATCTGGCACAGAGCATCCTGTTCATGTGGGTTTGGGGGTGTGGGGGTTTATAATGTAAGTGGCTCTTTGTACTTTTTTTCAGGTAAAAGAGCTGTTTAACTTAGGGCAATGCCCTACAAAAGGCCCTTTTAAGGGCTATTGGTAGTTTATTCTAGATTAGGTTTTTTATTTTGGGGTGCTTTTTTTTAATGGGTATTAGAATAGGAATAATTTTTATTATTTTTGATAATTAGTTTGTTTATTTTGTGTAATGTATTATTTTCGTTTTGGGGTGGGTTTTTATTTTTAGATTAGAACTGAATGCCCTTTTAAGGGCAGGAAAAAGAGCTAAATGCCATTTTAAGGGCAATGTCCATACAAATACCCTTTCCAGGGCAATTGGTAGATTAGCTTTTACTTTATTTTGTGGGTTTGGGGGGTGGGGGCTACAAAATGCCCTTTTAAGGGCCCCCAAAAAAGGCCCCTTTAAGGGCCCTTGGTAGTTTATTATAGATTAGCATTTTTTATTTTGGGGTGGTTTTTTTTATTTTTTTAAAAGGGTATTAGAATTGGAATACTTTTTATTATTTTGTATAATTTCATTTTTTTTTTTTTTGTAATTTTAGTGTATTTTATTTCTTGTAATGTTAGGTTTTAGTGTAAGGCAGCTTAAGTTTTACTTCACAGGTACGTTTGTATTTATTTTAACTAGGTAGTTAGTAAATAGTTAATAACTATTTACTAACTAGTCTACCTAGTTAAAATAAATAAAAATTCACTTGTGAAATAAAAATAAAGCCTAAGATAGCTAAAATATAACTATTAGTTATATTGTATCTAGCTTAGGTTTTATTTCACAAGTAAGTATGTATTTAGTTTTAAATGGTATTAGGTATTATTTTGTTAATAATTGTAACTTTAATTAAGCTCTATTTTAATTATGTTAAAGTTAGGGGGTGTTAGGGTTAGGGTTACCTTAGGATTAGGGTTAGGGTTAGGTTTAGGGTTACGTTAGGGGTTAATATAGTTTAATTTAGGTTGTTGCGATGTGGTGGGATGGTGGTTTAGGGGTTAATAGATTTATTTAGCGGTAGTGATGTTGGAGGCCAGAGGTTTAGGGCTTAATAACTTTATTTAGTTGCGGAGATGTTGGGGAGTAGTTGAATAGAGGTTAATAGATTTATTATAGTGTGTGCGATGTTGGGGTGCGAAGAAATAGGGGTTAATAACTTTAGTATAGCGGCGGCGAGATCGGGAGCAGCAGATTAGTGGTTATATTTATTTCGGTGGCGGCGATATCAGGAGTGGCAGATAAGGGGTTAATAACATTATATAGGTGTCGGTGATGTTGGGGGCAGCAGATTAGGGATGTTTAAATGTGGAGTTTATGTTAGGGTGTTTGGTTTAAGCGTAACTTATATTTTCCCCATAGACATCAATGGGTTTGTGTTACGGAGCTTTTCATTCCGCGATCGCAGGTGTTAGGTTTTTTTCTGACCTGCTCTCCCAATTGATGTCTATGAGGAAAGTGTGCACAAGCACGTCAAAACAGGGCTTGTTATTGGTGCGGTATGTACCTTAACGCCTTCAACCACTTGTGTTCTATTACTATACAAATAGATGCATGGATTGATCTTAACTGTTTCTAAAATTTTCTGTATAGTTTGCGCCCCCCCTCATATTGTTAGATTACATTTTATTAGATGTTGTTATTATGAGTGTAACTGTACTTTTTAATGTATTTACCACAGCTCTGAGGTTAATAACTATTTAATAACTATTCTACCTAGTTAAAATAAATACAAACTTAGCTATGAAATAAAAATAAACCCTAAGCTAAATACAATCACCTAGATTTAGAGTTTTGTCGGTAAAGACCCACGGTGCTAACGCTGCTTTTTTTTCCAATGCACCCTTAAGACAACGCTGGTATTTAGAGTTGTCTGAGTGGCTGCGTTAGGCTCAGAAAAGGGAGCGTTGTGCATAATTTACCTTCCCTTCAACTCTCAATACCAGCGTTGCCTACGGTAGCAGTAAGCTGGAAAAACGTGCTCGTGCACGATATCCCCATAGGATACAATGGGGCTGAGCTGGCTTGAAAAAAACCTAACACCTGCAAAAAAGCAGCGTTCAGCTCCTAGCGCAGCCCCATTGTTTCCTATGGGGAAACACTCTCTAAGTCTGCACCTAACACCCTAACATGAAACCGAGTCAAAACACCCCTAACCTTACACTTATTAACCCCTAATCTGCCGCCCCCGCTATCGCTGACACCTGCATTATATTATTAACCCCTAATCTGCCGCTCCGGACACCGCCGCAACCTACATTATCCCTATGAACCCCTAATATGCTGCCCATAACATCGCCGACACCTATATTATATTTATTACCCCCTAATCTGCACCCCAATGTCGCCGCCACCTACCTACAATTATTAAACCCTAATCTGCTGACCGGACCTTGCCGCCACTGTAATAAACATATTAACCCCTAAACCGCCGCACTCCTACCTCGCAAACGCTATAATAAATTGTATTAATCCCTAATCTGCCCTCCCTAACATCGCTGCCACCTACCTACAATTATTAATCCCTAATCTGCCGCCCGCAACGTTGCCGCTACTATAATAGCGGTCGGCAGATTAGGGGTTAATAAGTGTAGGTAAGGTAGCAGCGACGTTGGGGGGGCAGATTAGGGGGTAATAAATATAATATAGGTGTCGGCGATGTTAGGGGCAGCAGATTAGGGGTTTATAGCTATAATGTAGGTGGCGGCGGTGTCCGGTCGGCAGATTAGAGGTTAAAAATTTTTATTAGAGGGTTGGCGATGTGGGGGTGGCTCAGTTTAGGGGGTACATAGGTAGTTTATGGGTGTTAGTGTATTTTGTAGCACAGTAGTTAGGAGCTTTATGTTCTGGCGTTAGCCCATAAAGCTCTTAACTACAGACTTTTTTTGGCGGTTGGAGTCTTGTCGGTAGAAACTCTACTGCTCACTTCTTCCAAGACTCCAAATACCAGCGTTAGCAAATCCCATAGAAAAGATAGGATACGCAATTGACGTAAGGGGATCTGCGGTAGCCTGGAGTCGCGAAAGGAAGTGAGCGGTAGACCCTTTCCTGCCTGACTCTAAATACCAGCGGGCGGTAAAAAGCAGCGTTAGGACCCCTTAACGCTGCTTTTGATGGCTAACGCCAAACTCTAAATCTAGCCGAATGTAACTATTAGTTATATGGTGAAAAAAAATATATTTTATACCTAGGTATAAAATATAAATAAGATGCGCAAAAAAAAAATTATATTAGTGATGTGGTAAAATACGCCTAGATTTAGAGTTCTGCGTTAGCCGTCAAAACCAGCGTTAGGGGCTCCTAACGCTGGTTTTGGCCGCCCGCTGGTATTTAGAGTCAGTCAGGAAAGGGTCTAACGCTCACATTGCAGCCGCAACTTTTCCATACCGCAGATCCCCCTACGCCATTTACGTATCCTATCTTTTCAATGGGATCTTTCTAACGCCCGTATTTAGAGTCTTGGCTGAAGTGAGCGTTAGAAATCTAACGACAAGACTCCAGCCGCAGAGAAAAGCCAGGCGTTAAGAGCTTTCTGGGCTAATGCCGGTTCATAAAGCTCTTAACTACTGTGCTCTAAAGTACACTAACACCCATAAACTACCTATGTACCCCTAAACCGAGGCCCCCCCACATCGCCGCCACTCTATTAAATTTTTTTAACCCCAAATCTGCCGACCGCACACCGCCGCCACCTACATTATCCCTATGTAACCCTAATCTGCTGCCCCTAACACCGCCGACCCCTATATTATATTTATTAACCCCTAATTTGCCCCCCCAACGTCGCCGCCACCTACCTATATTTATTAACCCCTAATCTGCCGACCGGACCTCACCGCTACTATAATAAAGTTATTAACCCCTAATCCACCTCACTCCCGCCTCAATAACCCTATAATAAATAGTATTAACCCCTAATCTGCCCTCCCTAACATCAACGACACCTAACTTCAAGTATTAACCCCTAATCTGCCGACCGGACCTCACCGCTACTCTAATAAATGTATTAACCCCTAAAGCTAAGTCTAACCCTAACACTAACACCCCCCTAAGTTAAATATAATTTTTATCTAACAAAATAAATTATTTCTTATTAAATAAATTATTCCTATTTAAAGCTAAATACTTACCTGTAAAATAAACCCTAATATAGCTACAATATAAATTATAATTATATTGTAGCTATTTTAGAATTTATATTTATTTTACAGGCAACTTTGTATTTTTTTTAACCAGGTACAATAGCTATTAAATAGTTAAAAACTATTTAATAGCTACCTAGTTAAAATAATTACAAAATTACCTGTAAAATAAATACTAACCTAAGTTACAATTAAACCTAACACTACACTATCAATAAATTAATTAAATAAATGACCTACAATTATCTACAATTAAACCTAACACTACACTATCAATAAATTAATTAAATAAATGACCTACAATTATCTACAATTAAACCTAACACTACACTATCAATAAATTAATTACATACAAATACCTACAAATAAATCGTGGCTGGACTGTTATCTGACTGACGCTTGTCCGACGGACATTTGTCCGACGGACAATATTCCGAAAGACATTTATCCGGCTGCTGGGTGGGAATGAAGCTTAAAAATCACGGTTTTATAACTTTTTTAATAGTAGACTGACAAAAGACAATTAAATCAATTTATATATAACATTTATAACATTTTTAATAGTGGATTGACAAAAGGCAATTAAATCAATTTATATATAACATATTAATTATAATATATAATATTATAATTATAATAATTATATTATGTGTTAAAAGTACATCGTGAGGGTAGGGACCCATGGATAGGTTCCCAAAGGCGGTTGTGGCGCCCGAGTCACTGATTGTAACAGAAAATTTTGGATGGTATCTGCCCTCGGCCAAATGTATCTTGATTTATTTAAGTAAATCTTATATATTATGTGCTATTGCCTTTAAAAAGTCTAATCTTGAGTATTCACTGTATTTTTCTAAAACTTTCATTATCCTGTTGTTTATGATTTCATTTTTTTTTTTTGGTTTTCTCAGTTCAACTCCAGAATCAATTTTTTCAATTGTTAACTCCCATTCTGCTTGTTCTTTTCTTATTTTTGAAACTAGTCTGCAAATCCTTGGGTGGGTTATAGACATTTGTTGGTCAAATGCTCTGTGCCATCCTTCTAGAGAGTTGTTTGTTCTAGGTAACCCTAGTTTTGTTCTTTCAAAAGTGTTCCACATCGTAATATCGAAAGTAGGTTTTCTTCTTGTACCTTGTTGTAGTTCGCCAATACAGGTTTTTTCAAAATAATTTAAAAATTTAGATAAAATGTTACTGTTTTGTTTTTCTATTGATTTTACAAAGTCATTAAATGTTTCAACTACATCTTCCACTGGCACAAATGCTAATGCTTCTACGCATTTTATGATCAGAGCATTTTTTTCATTATTATACCATATTTTTAAGCCCAAAGATTGTATTTTTCTCCACAGGCATTGGGAAAAATGGAAAAAGCATCCATAAATTATTGTATTTTGTAAAAAATTTGTCATGCAATTTATTGCTGCTCTTTCAAAATCTACAGTAATTGATATAGGATTGATATCTGGATTTTTTTTCTTTTATAATACTAAAAATTAAATGATAAGTTTCCTGATTTTTATTTTTTGATATGCAGTATACTAATGGTATGGTATGGTTATCTTCTATTAAAACATGTATTGTATACAACTGAAAACCTAAAGGAGCTGAGTCAAATGTTCCGTCACAGAGCCAGTGTTGTTTTTTTGAAAGAAGATCTACATTTTTTTTAGTAGACAGAATGATTAAATGTTCACTTTCGTACATGATGAAATCTTCTCCTCTGGTTGTTTTTCTTAAATCATCATTTAAAATGTTTCCATTTGGTGTTGTTCGCTGTCGACGTACCATTCTGGCAAGAGATTCTTTTTTAGGTAGAGCTCCTGCTGCTTCAAGGGGGAAATTAGATGTGCAATTTTGTATTATGCTTGATGTTACTTCTTCTGAATTTTTAGCAACTTCTTTTATTTTTTCAATTGTTTTCATAGATAAAATTCTTGCTGCATTAGGTGGATGTGAATGATTTGATGCATCTTTTTCAATTATATCATTAATGATTTTTAGCCTTCCTCCACAAAAACCTTTTTTTTCACATCTCCAATATGTTACATTTTCTTTTTTTTTGTCTACAATGTATGCATAACCTTCATATAACATTTTTCTTCCTCCTTTACACGTCTTTATGAACTCCATTTTTTTAATTTGATGTTTTTTTTTTATTTATTTATTTAAGTGTTTGTGTTGTTTTTTTACCTCAGTAGCCACAATATATATTTAAATTTTCCGCTTTTTGGGGGGCGGAGCCAACTGGCAAAGTGAGCAGACGTGCATGCCTGCAGCTCCTCTGCCACAAATACCTGAAAATGGACAAATACTTCACTTTTTAATAGCCTAGGGACTGAACTTGGGCAGAGACTGAAGACAAATACACCTAATACCCTCTTGGAGTGAAAAAACTGGATTTATGGACTTTTTGATCTATCTTAGTGGCGGCACATTCTAGGGCCTACAACGGCTCACCAGGCGGTGTGGACGCAACTCTAACATTTGTGTGACATCTCATTCCCAATATTAACCAAATGGATCCAGAGGCAGCACTATACAAATTTGAGGATCGTGTCTGCGGGCTGCTAGAAGATCATTACTCAGAAATTGGCCAGCTATTTGCGCATCTCCTTGAACAGATTGACAACCTACGTGGCGCGCAAGATGGCGGCGATAACCTCGGAGCAACCCGAGTAACCCTGCCGCAATTTTCACCTGTAACTGGCAACCCCATACCTCCCAAAGCAGCACATGTTCTAGCAGGAGAGACCGATCCTTACTCTGGCTCTGACAATGTGAACTTACCAGAGAGCATACTAAAGTTGGGCATTCGACACATCACACTGGATCCAGAGGAGGGAAAAGATGCAGAGTCCGGCGCTTATGTCTCCAGGAGAGCGACACCCCACATGCTGTCCCGCATAGCCGATCTGGTCTTTACTACCCGCTCGGGGTTAGCGGTGCACAATTCCCCAAGATGTTGCCAGGGAAACATACTACGGGATCTCTGCAACAAGCGCTATGTCTTCTTCAATGTGGTGGGCATCGGCTGAAGCCGTGAGGTGCAAGCCGGCAAAAGAAAGACTTAAGTAACTGTCCTGTTGATGCACGCCTTTTTTATAATTAACAAGTTTTAGTTCTAGAGTTTGGCTCACCGAGAGGTTTATTACTCCTTAAGTTGGACATATGATAATCTATCTAAGACTGAGGTCCTGCTTTATTAACATGTCTGATGAGATGTCTGATTATATGCACATGGACCTAATTTAATTACGTTTTCATGCTTCTCCTTGTTTGGAATATTAGCAATACCTATATTGCCAGCTAGTCACTGTTAACCCATGTTCTCCTATATCTTATGTGACTTTGGCATTGTTTTACGTTAGACAATCCTACATTAAGGTGGTTGCTATGTGTTTAGATAAGATTGAAATTGCTCATGCCTCCTCAGATACCGATGTATAACTCACCCTGTTATGATATTTATCAGTTCCTTTACTGCACACCCTCTTTATTATACAAAGTTCTAGAGTGCTTTCTATTATAATATATTTACCCACTAATGTGAGTTTTAACTGCATAGTTTAAATAAGGAGTGCCACCTATAGTTACTATCTTCCTTCTTATTGTACTAAAAAATGCTATTCTATTCAGATATAGGAAGGTATGGTCTTATAGTTAACTATCATCTGATTCTGTTACAGTTGTGTGTATTAACTCTAGAGTTTTTTTTTTTTCTCTTAAAGCCCCTCATGAAATAAGTTGCTGCAGCCTTGTAATAGTGACATATAACATTAGCATACTTATATATGCTCACAAATTACAGTTGGAAAATGTTTGTACTTCCCAAGTCAAAGCAGCGATAGCTGTTTCTTTCTCATCCCCTTACCTCACGCCATAAATACGCTTATCGGCCACTCCTGATGCCCCCTAGGTCTATAAGATCCATTTGAACAATATAGCCATACAACAGATTTCTATAGATCCTATTATTTTCATAGTATATGTACAGCTCCTCGCCCTCATATGCACTTGCAAAAGTGTTGTCACATTTTAGGAAAGATCTTAATATAATAATACTATTAGTAATCTCAGTCAGTGAACATTATGGGTAAGCACTTCTTCTAATATATATATTTGCAGGCACAGGTATGATGCCCACTTACCCTATGACCTGGAATTCCTAAGTTTCAGCCGGGCACTTATAAGCCCATACATTGCAGCAATATTTTTAAAAAATAATTTTAATATATACGCAAAGGTATCGGTGGCCACTGCCATTAAACCTCCTAAGTATTGACATGCTGTTTAAGCTATCTGTTATGGGTACTGCAACTACTATAGCCCCAGATCCTTTATCGTTTATGCCTTTTAATTCCTTTACTGCAAGCTAAGATTATAATAGCACTATCATACGTGCCGAGACTGGGCCTCAGTCTTAATAAGTAGGCTTGATATTTTTGTTTGACGTTTAGCAACGCCCAATTGTGATATATTTTTACTTTTTAACTACTATACTATTCCCAGGTTTCTGTTTTACAGAGCCACTAGCTCCCATGACATCTCTCTACCGAATGTATCTCCCCTCATCCTTTCCCGCTCTGCATCTGTGAGCGGGTCATATCCACCATCCCTCAACCGTCTCTGTCCAGTGGTGACAATATCCCTGAGGGGAGATACTGCATTAATGCTCCAATAATGTAATATAGACCTCATCCTAACCAGATTGGAGCTATACCTGCTCTTTCTTGATGCGCATTACGAATTACACTTAACTCCCGTATAGCTTAGTCTTGCTCGCCACACATTATGTTATAATAAATAATTGACATAGTCAATTAACATCTCTATGGTCTTCCGCCCCCCCCCATTGTTGTTGACCATAGCTAGTTACATTGCTATCCTTATCATTTTCATCAAATAACTTAAGTACGTAATAATATGATTACATAGAAAAATTATTTGTATAAGCGGTGCTTACCCGCTGACATTTCCCTAATTTCCCCCTTGCTCTTTATTTTGCTCTTGATATTATGACCCTGCCCTTAACAATAAGAAACATTCAATTATATGACGAATTAGTTCATAATAAATTGCGTCTATCTAGTAGCCTCAGTGCTCTTTCAGAGCGTCTTTTACCAGTATGGCCTGGAATAATAGCTACTCACAGTATCCTTTAAAAAAACATAAAAGGAGGGTTTCAGATATATTTTGACATTCATGTTATGTTTTCTTTTCCTGTCATATTGTTGTTAAGACAATCACTGCTATGTTTTGTAATATGTATATGTCATGGTTTTATGTTGTCATTTTGAAAAACCCTCAATAAAAATTATTCCAAAAAAAAAAAAAAATTCCGCTTTTTTACTGATGACAATAACGCAATTACGTGATTGTGCTGTTCGGCGTGCAGTTGGAAGCAGTGTATCTCAGACATATGTCTGACGGACGAATGTGCTTCGGCATTTTGTCCGTCGGAATTTTGTCCGAGCACCAAATAAATACAATTAAATAAACTAACTAAAGTACAAAACATAAAAAAAGAACTAAGTTACAAAAAATAAAAAAATAATTTACAAACATAAAAATATTACAACAATTTTAAGCTAATTATACCTACTCTAAGCCCCTAATAAAAAAACAAAGCCCCCCCAAAATAAAAAAATGCCCTACCCTATTCTAAAATATAAATTGAAAAGCTCTTTTACCTTACCAGCCTTAAAAGGGCCTTTTGCGGGGCATGCCTCAAAGAATTCTGCTCTTTTGCCTGTAAAAAAAAACCATACAATACCCCCCCAACATTACAACCCACCACCCACATACCCCTAATCTAACCCAAACCCCCCTTAAATAAACCTAACACTAAGCCCCTGAAGATCTCACTACCTTATCTTCACCACACCGGATATCACCCATCCATCCAGAAGAGGCTCCGAAGTCTTCATCCAAGCCCAAGCAGGGGCTGAAGAGGTCCATTATCGGGCTGAAGAGGTCCATCATCCAGCTGGAGTCTTGATCCAAGCAGGGGCTGAAGAGGTCCATCATCAAACTGAAGAGGTCCATCATCCGGCTGAAGTCTTGATCCAAGCGGGAGCTGAAGAGGTCCATCATCCGGCTGAAGTCTTCTATCAAGCGGCATCTTCAATCTTCTTTCTTCCGGATCCATCTTCATCCCGCCGACATGGAACATCCATCCTGGCCGACGACTTCCCGACGAATGACGGTTCCTTTAAGGGACCTCATCCAAGATGGCGTCCCAAGAATTCCGATTGGCTGATAGGATTCTATCAGCCAATCGGAATTAAGGTAGGAAAATTCTGATTCGGAACAGCCAATAGAATGCAAGCTCAATCTGATTGGCTGATTGGATCAGCCAATCGGATTGAACTTGAATCTGATTGGCTGATTCAATCAGCCAATCAGAATTTTCCTACCTTAATTCCGATTGGCTGATAGAATCCTATCAGCCAATTGGAATTCGAGGGACGCCATATTGGATGACGTCCCTTAAAGGAACCGTCATTCATCGGGAAGTCGTCAGCCAGGATGGATGTTCCGCGTCGGCGGGATGAAGATGGATCCGGAAGAAAGAAGATTGAAGATGCCGCTTGATAGAAGGCTTCAGCCAGATGATGGACCTCTTCAGCCCCCGCTTGGATCAAGACTTCAGCCGGATGATGGACCTCTTCAGCCCCAGATCGGATGAAGCCTTCGGAGCCTCTTCTGGACGGATCGGTAATAACCGGCGTGGTGAAGATAAGGTAGGAAGATCTTCAGGGACTTAGCGTTAGGATTATTTAAGGGGGGTTTGGGTTAGAATAGGGGTATGTGGGTGGTGGGTTGTAATGTTGGGGGTGTATTGTATTTTTTTTTACAGGCAACAGAGCAGAATTATTTGGGGCATGCCCCGCAAAAGGCCCTTTTAAGGGCTGGTAAGGTAAAAGAGCTTTTCAATTTTTATTTTAGAATAGGGTAGGGCATTTTTATATTTTGGGGGGCTTTTTTATTTTATTAGGGGGCTTAGAGTAGGTGTAATTAGCTTAAAATTGTTGTGATATTTTTATAATGTTTGTAAATTATTTTTTAATTTTTTGTAACTTAGTTCATTTTTTATTTTTGTACTTTAGTTAGTTTATTTAATTGTATTTATTTGTAGGTATTTGTATGTAATTAATTTATTGATAGTGTAGTGTTAGGTTTAATTGTAGATAATTGTAGGTATTTTATTTAATTAATTTATTGATAGTGTAGTGTTAGGTTTAATTGTAACTTAGGTTAGGATTTATTTTACAGGCAATTCTGTAATTATTTTAACTAGGTAGCTATTAAATAGTTATTAACTATTTAATAGCTATTGTACCTGGTTAAAATAAAAACAAAGTTGCCTGTAAAATAAATATGAATCCTAAAATAGCTACAATATAATTATTTGTTATATTGTAGCTATATTAGGGTTTATTTTACAGGTAAGTATTTAGCTTTAAATAGGATTAATTTATTTAATAAGAGTTAATTTATTTCGTTAGATTTAAATTATATTTAACTTAGGGGGGTGTTAGTGTTAGGGTTAGACTTAGCTTTAAGGGTTAATACATTTATTACAGTAGCGGTGAGGTCCGCTCGGCAGATTAGGGGTTAATACTTGAAGTTAGGTGTCGGTGATGTTAGGGAGGGCAGATTAGGGGTTAATACTATTTATTATAGGGTTATGGAGGCAGGAGTGAGGTGGATTAGGGGTTAATAACTTTATTATAGTAGCGGTGAGTTCCGGTCTGCAGATTAGGGGTTAATAAGTGTAGGTAAGGTAGTGGCGACGTTGGGGGAGGGCAGATTAGGGGTTAATAAATATAATATAGTGGTTGCCGGGGGTTAGGGGCACCAGATTCGGGGTACATAGGGATAACGTAGGTTGCGGCAGTGTGCGGAGCGGCAGATTACGGGTTAATAATAATATGCCGGGGTCAGTGATAGCGGGGGCGGCAGAATAGGGGTTAATAAGTGTAAGGTTAGGGGTGTTTAGACTCGGGGTACATGTTAGGGTGTTAGGTGCAGACTTAGGAAGTGTTTCCCCATAGGAAACAATGGGGCTGCGTTAGGAGCTGAACGCTGCTTTTTTGCAGGTGTTAGATTTTTTTTCAGCTCAAACGGCCCCATTGTTTCCTATGGGGGAATCGTGCACCAGCACATTTTTGAAGCTGGCCGCGTCCGTAAGCACCACTGGTATTGAGAGTTGCAGTGGCGGTAAATTATGCTCTTCGCTCCTTTTTGGAGCCTAACGCAGCCCTTCTGTGAACTCTAAATACCAGCAGTATTTAAAAGGTGCGGGGGGAAAAAGCACGCGTAGCTAACGCACCCCTTTGGCCGCAGAATTCTAAATCTAGCCGATAGATAGTAAAAAAAAAGTGATATTATTATTATTATTATTATTATTCTTTATTTATAAAGCGCCAACAGATTCCGCAGCGCTGTTCATAGGTAACAAAGATAAAAGGACAGTACAATATGAGACACCAGACAAAATTTAACAAACAAATACAGGAGGAATTGGGAGCCCTGTTCCCGTGGGAACTTACAATCTAAATGGGTAGGAGGGTGAGAAACAGGAGGTGGGGACTGCAAAGGTGGGAGTGATGTTAGTGTGAAGTTAGATGAGGGCAACTATTAGGCAAGTGGAAGTCATTAGTTACTGATTTGGTTATAGGCTTCCCTGAACAAGAAGGTATTTAGGGAGCGTTTAAAGGAGGAGAGGTTGGAGGAAAGTCTGACAGCACGAGGAAGTGCGTTCCAGAGGGTTGGTGCCGCACGAGAGAAGTCCTGTAGTCTAGCATGAGAGGAGGTGATGGTAGAAGAGGCAAGGAGTAGATCGTTGTTGGATCTTAGGGGACGGGCTGGAGTATATTTGTTGATGAGTGAGGACAGGTATGGGGGGGCTGCATTGGTAAGGGCTTTGTAGGTCAAAGTGAGAATTTTGAATTTAATTCTGCTGTGAATGGGGAGCCAGTGAAGGGACTCACAGAGGGGTGCGGCAGATACAGAGCGTCGGGAGAGGTGGATTAGCCTAGCAGAGGCATTTAGGATGGATTGAAGGGGGGAGAGGCGGGAGAGAGGAAGGCCAGTTAGTAGGTTGTTACAGTAGTCAACCCGGGAAATTACTAGGGAATGGATTAGCTGTTTAGTAGTTTCAGCGCTCAGAAAAGGACGGATTTTGGAGATATTGCGTAGGTGGTTGCGACAGGATGAAGAGAGCGATTGGATGTGGGGTATGAAGGACAGATTGGAGTCGAGTGTAACTCCAAGGCAGCGGACTTGGGGTGATGGGGAGATAGTGGTGTCACCGACAGTGATAGTAAAGTTAGAAACTGGAGTAGAATTAGTTGGGGGGATTAGAAGAAGCTCAGTCTTGGACATGTTGATTTTTAGGTGGTGAGAGGCCATCCAGGAAGAAATGCCAGATAAGCAGCTGCTGATGTGGGAAAGGACAGACGGAGAGAGTGCAGGAGTGGATAGGTAGATCTGAGTATCATCAGCATAGAGGTGATAGTTGAAGCCATAGCTACTAATAAGTTGACCCAGCGAGGAAGTATAAATAGAGAAGAGTAGAGGGCCTAGAACAGAGCCTTGAGGTACTCCAACAGACAGAGGCAGTGGAGAGGATGAGTCACCAGCAAATGAGACAGAAAAGGATCTATTAGAGAGATAAGAGTGGATCCAGGAGAGGGCAATGTCACAGAGTCCAAGGGAGCTGAGAGTCCGTAAGAGGAGGGGATGGTCAACAGTGTCAAATGCAGCAGACAGGTCAAGTAAGATAAGTATAGAATAGTGGCCATTGTTTTTAGCAGAAAGAAGATCGTTCGTAACTTTGGTGAGGGCAGTCTCAGTTGAGTGTTGGGGACGGAAGCCAGATTGCAGGGGGTCAAGCAGTGAGTTGGAGGATAGGAAGTGTGTTAGGCGATCGAAAACTAGTTTTTCTAGGACTTTAGAAGCTAGCGGAAGTAGTGATATGGGGCGGTAGTTTGCAGGAGAATTGGGGTCGAGGGAGGGTTTTTTGAGGATGGGGGTGACCTTGGCATGTTTGAATGATGATGGAAATGAACCAGTAGTAAGGGATTGGTTGAATATGTGAGTAAGAGCTGGGGTGAGAGTAGAGGACAGAGAGGGTATTAGATGTGAAGGGATAGGGTCAAGGGGGCATGTAGTGAGGTGTGAGGAAGATATTAGGGAACTCACTTCATTCTCAGTGGTTGGGGGGAAGGTACTGAGAGTGTTGGAGGGGGTGACCGGGGGTGCAGTTGAAAGGTTGCAGTCTTGTGGTGGGATGTTGCTTCTGATGGTAAGTGTTTTGTTGAAAAAGTAATCTGCCAAGTCTTGAGCACTAAAGTCAGATGAGGGGGGTGGTGCAGGTGGATAGAGGAGAGTGTTGAAAGTGGAGAAGAGACGTTTAGGGTTTGAGGAGTGAGAAGATATGAGAGAAGAGAAGTAGTTTTGCTTGGCTAAGTGAAGGGCAGAGGAGTAAGAATAAAGAATGAACTTATAGTGTAGGAAATCGTGTTCAGAGCGGGATTTCCTCCAGGCACGTTCAGCAGCACGGGAGCATTTTTGTAGATAGCGTGTTTGCTGAGAGTGCCAGGGCTGGAGCTGACGACGTGGGGTTTTGCGTATTTGTGGAGGAGCAAGGGTGTTGAGTGCAGAGGAAAGAGTATTGTTATAGTGGTCTGTAGCAAGGTCAGGGCAGGATACCATGGAAGTGTGGGGAAGGTGTTTTTGAATAAGGCTAGAAAGTTGGAGAGGATCCACAGTGTGCAGATTTCTACAGGTGCGGAGGCGAGGGGTAGAAATAGGTTTAGCCTGTACATTGAGATTATAGGTGAGCAGATGGTGGTCTGAGATGGGAAATGGGCGACAGGTGACATCAGAAGGGGCGCAGAGGTAGGAGAATACCAGATCAAGAGAGTGTCCGTCACAGTGAGTAGGGAATAGGGTGGATTGTGAAAGACTAAAGGAATTTGTGAGTGAGAGAAGTTTAGAGGCAGCAGGGGTAGATGGGTTATCAATGGGGATGTTGAAGTCCCCTAAGATTAGAGCAGGTGTATTTGTAGAGAGAAAGTGAGAAAGCCAGGCAGCAAAGATGTCGAGGAATTGGGAGGTTGGTCCAGGGGGGCGATAGATAACTGCCACCTTGAGGGAGAGGGGGGAGAAAATGCGGATGCAATGGACTTCAAAGGAGGAGAAGGAGAGAGATGGATGAGGATGGAGGTGCTGATAGGAGCAGGAAGGGGACAGTAAGATTCCAACACCGCCACCATGTCTCTCACCTGGCCTAGGTGTGTGGCTAAAGTGGAGACCGCCGTGCGTTAGAGCAGCAATGGAAGCAGTGTCAGAGGAAGAAAGCCAGGTTTCAGTAATTGCTAGAAGATTGAAAGCGTTAGAAACAAACAGGTCGTGAACAGTTGTAAGTTTGTTACAGACAAAGAGTGCATTCCAGAGGGCACAAGAAAAGAGAGGGGATAAGCGCTGTGGGTTAATGGAGATGAGATTGTTGGGATTGCGTGACCTTGAGTTTGTATTGTGGGGGACTGAGCGAGAGTGTATGAGTGTGGTGATTGCTGCAGGGCCAGGGTTAGGAGAGATGTCACCATCAGCAAGCAGTAGTAGCAGTGAGAGTGACAGAAGGTGAGAGTGAGACTTGTAGGAGCGCGTATGACTAGACACAGGAGAGTAAGATGGGGAAGTATTGCTAAGGAAACAGAGTAGTTCATGAGAGGATAGCATAGGGGATGAGAGGAGGGAGGGAGAGATAAGGATAATGTGGGGATTATTGATGTTATAAGGGCATGCAGTGAGTTTTAGGAAGATGGCAGACAGATAGATCAGAAAGGACATAGAGAGCATTGTGCAGGTGTATAGTTAGTAAGGATTACCTGTTAGTGGGGTCTGCAGTTTCACCTCCATTTCTTAACTCGGCCACTTATAATTCAGAGCCACTTTGAATTTCAGAGCCAAGGCCTCAGAGCCAGCTCTCAGCTGTATATAGTGATACAATTAGGGTTGGAATGATTTGATTCAAGGCAGCTGTGATTACAAGTAGACTAGTTAGGAAGACTGGCGTTACACACTTGTAAATTAGATGGGGGGTGAGCAAATGGCTGGGGGATGCACACAGAAATTATACAATGGAGCTGATAACAATTATACAGAAAAAGTCATAAATTCAGACATCAGAGAAAATGCATTACAACCAGGGCATGAAATACAGAGAAGGAAATGCATACCAGTATATTGAAAAAACATTAAAGGGACGTGGGATAACAACTGGGGCATGAAATACAGAGAAGGAAATGCATACCAGTATATTGAAAAAACAGATAGATGGTGATAGATGGTGAACTATTGTAAAACACAGGTGAAAACGGGTGATGCTGAGTAAGCCCTAAAAATGATAATTTTTTACCACTTCGGCGTGATAGAAGGTTTATGCTTCCTAAATAAATAAATGTCACGTAAAAGAACTACCCAATTGCAATGTGCATACAAACAATAAGTAATGCTAATATAACTTGAAAAAGAGAATATAGGGTATTATATAGGGTAGTCCCTAGTATTCGTAAATATAAAATATTCTGTGGAGTGAAAAAAAACACAAATGTGTGTGCGAATCAAAAAAGAAAAATTTAGAGGAAAATTGGCCCCCAGCAAAAAAGTTAAACATAAAATCAACAATTTTCTTTCCAATAAAAATAAAAATAGAAAACCCAATCCATTTCTAAGACAATCAGGAATATACAAATGTGGGACCAGAAGATGTTTAACATTTAAATATATTACATCTGGAAAGAAAACTTTCAAATCTTTTTCAACAGGGGAAACCTTTGAAATAACTAGATTTTTAAATTGTAACTCAAATTTTGTAGTATATGTCTTGGAATGCATTTGCGGGGTCCAATATGTAGGCCGCACCTCCAGAAAAGCAAGAACTCGTTGGGGTGAACATTTGCGCAACTGTAAAAATTGTAAAAAGACAACCATTAAACATAGTGTACCTGAACATTGTCTTAACAAACATGGGGGTAATCCTTCCATTTTCAAATTTTATCCCATAGATTATATACCTCCTTCAACTGATTACAATAGATTAATACAATTTAGACAACGTGAGACCTTCTGGATACATAAACTCAAAACTCTCTATCCAGCGGGTCTAAACTCCAATCTTGATTTGGCTGCTTTCAACTAATTCAGTTTTATTTCCTCCAGCAGTTTTACCATCATGCTTTTACCCATCTAGTATTTCTCAGCTCCCTCTCCTCTACATATTTTACACATTACATTATATATTCAACATTATTATTTTGCAACACATTATTTTTATTTGCTTTTCTAATATACACATAATGGTGTCATTTTTTTCTCATTTTTTCTTGTATTATTTATCTCTCAATTAACATTCTTTGATTAGCCATATCCATTACACATTCATCAGCTTTTAGGAACTTCAAGTTAGAATATACTTTTCCTAAAAGGACTCTAATCACAGTTATAGTACATAAAAAAACATCTTTCCTCTTTCTCTTTTACACGCCTTATTTCCACATCACATAACATTGATTACATTGTCAAATGCATATACACACAAAGATTATATTTTTATATTTTTTCATTCTTTTATTCTTGCATGTACAAATGTTACACATCCATAAATTAATTAGAATTATCAAATTGTTTATTTTTAGTTTAGTTTTCTGTTTTTTTCTTTGACATTTATAATTATTTAAATACCAGTTTGTTATAAATATTTAGTTTTTTTCCCATCTATATACATTCTCTGTTAAAAATCAATTGGCTTATACAAAGATATCAATATTCGGACATCTTCTTCAACAAACGATACTAGAGAACAAGGTACCCTTCTGTAGGTTGCCCAAATTTGGCAAAGTTTTTTTAATTTTATTATTTTTATCAACATCATTTCTGTTAAGAAAGGTAACCATAGTGGTTTTGCTCCTCTCTCTTTGCAGAGAACTAATTATAATATTTGTTTTCTTTTTACAATCCAAATGGCGATATTTCTCTTATCATACTAAGTGTTACAAGCATTGGTCTAAAGCGTTAAACTTTACTTTACTTGTAGCTATTTCTCTGTCACTAATTTGTTCTGATAAAAAAATGTTTAACATTTAGTGGTTTGGCAACTATGTTACAAATGCTCTTATTGGTTCTTATTTACCCAATTAGGTGACATGTACACCTTTTTAAATCCGTGTTCAAACCCTGTATGTAACTTATCTGATGAAACGGCCAAGGGCTAATGGCAGAGAAATGCGTTATTGGCTCCATTAAATTTGTTTTTAACTCCATTCACTCTGGACTGTCTTTTAAATTGTGCCTGTATCTTCAACCTGTGAGTGGCTATTGTGCTTTATCTGGCTAGCACTTACTAGCCCCCACAGACACGGATTGCACCCATACCGGGATGAGGACGAACCCTGTGGAGCACGGCTCCCATTTCCAGCAAAAGTCCGGACTGGCGATATCCTGACAGTGAGACGCTCAACCAGAACCTACTGCACCTTCTGTCAGCGTACTGACTGCTGTAAATGTCAGCCTGCCCGCTTGCACTTTTCTAACGGAAAGTGCCACTTCACTTGTGAGTACCTTTACATTGGATGACATCATATTGTATCACCTATTGATATTGGGATATCTACACCATGAGGCGCTCTCTTTTCTCTTTCTATTAGTTATATTGTAGTTAGCTTAGGGTTTATTTTACAGGTAAGTATTTAGTTTTAATTAGGAATTATTTAGTTATTAATAGTAGGTTTTATTTAGATTTCTTTTACTTATATTTAAGTTAGGGGGGTTAGGATAAGGGTTAGACTTAGGTTTAGGGGTTTATAACTTTAGTATAGTGGCGGCGACGTTGGGGGCGGCAGATTAAGGGTGAATAATATTTAACTAGTGTTTGCGATGCGGGAATGTGGCGGTTTAGGGGTTAATATGTTTATTATAGCGATGTCTGGAGTGGCAGATTAGGGGTTAATAAGAGTAGGTAGGTTGCAGCGACATTGGGTGCGGGATATTAGGGGCTAATAAGTATAATGTAGGTGTTGGCGATGTTGGGAGCAGCAGATTAGGGGTTAATAAGTATAATGTAGGTGGCGGTGATGTCAGGGGCGGCAGATTAGGGGTTAATAAGTATAATGTAGATGGTGGCGATGTCGGGGGTGGCAGATTAGGGGTTAATAAGTGTAAGATTAGGGGTGTTTAGGCTCGGGTTCATGCTAGGGTGTTGGGTGTAAACATACATTTAGCCTCCCATAGGAATCAATGGGGCTGTGTTAATGATCTTTACGCTGCTTTATTGCAGGTGTTAGGCTTTTTTCAACCAGCTCTCCCCATTGATGTCTATGGGAAAATCGTGCACGAGCACATAAAACCAGCTCACCACTGACTTAAGGTATTGGAGTGCGGTATGGAGCTCAATTTTGCTCTACGCTCACTTCTTGCCTAATAACGCCGGGTTTATGAAAACCTGTAATACCAGCGCTGTAGGGAAGTGAGCGGTGACAATAACATGAAAGTTAGCACTGCACCCCTCATAACGCAAAACTCGTAATCTAGTCGACTGTTTTTCTACAAATAAAGGGGGTCAAGTGACTAGAAAAACCTCCCAGAGGCAAGCTCTACCGGATTAACAACTTGAGAGTTAATTGGGATAGTTTCAAGCAGGCCTTTAGCAAACCAAAACGTCACGACCGGCATTCTCTAAGAAAAATTTTGTGGCTGTGGCCTACTCTGGAGCTTGCCGCTGTCCCAAGGAAGCTGTAGAATATTTTTTGTCTAGAGATGAGGACTTGGTAAAAGACCAGAGAGATTTTATATTAGAAAGTATACGCTTTATATTAGAACATAATTATTTCTCGTTTGATTGTAGTTATTTCCTACAAATTGAGGGTACAGCAATGGGCACGAGATTCACACCAAGCTACACAAATCTTTTTATGGGAGAGTGGGAACAGAGATTTCTCCAATTTGCGGAGCTCGGTGCGAGTCTCGTACTTTTTAAGAGATACATAGATGACATTTTAATTATCTGGCGTGGGAATGAAGAGACCCTCAAGGATTTATTCAATACTATGAATAGTAATGATAGAGGCCTTACTTTCACTTACAATATAAATAAGAATAAAATTACATTTCTTGACTTAGATTTAATAGTGGAAAATGAAGAGCGTATAACCAAAACTCATTTTAAGCCCACAGACGCAAACAATTATATCCATGCCACCAGTTGCCATTATCAAAAGTGGAAAGATAACATCCCGGTTGGACAGTGTCTGAGGATTAGAAAAAATTGTTCTAAAGTGACTGATTTTGATGAACAAGTGGGTATATTGGAAGATAGATTCAGAGATAGAGGCTATAATGAGAATAATATTAAAGTTGCTATCACGAGAGCGAGGAACACAGATAAAAATTCCCTTCTGGAATATAAAAGGAAAGAAAATGTAAAGAAAGATATGATAGATGTTCCCTTTATCACCACATATAGTGATGATCATGGGGTGATGAAAAGAATCCTAAGGAAGCATTGGCATTTAATAAAAAATGATCCAGTTATTGGAGATAAGCTGCCCCCATATCCAAGGATAGTGTACAGAAAAATAAAAAACTTTAAATCACTACTGGCCCCTAGCGAATTTAAAAGGAAAAAAAGGAAAAGTAACTAAAGATAAGGATCTAAGAGGAGAGGAAGTAAGAGGCTTCTTCCCATGTGCTACTTGTAAAGCATGTAGAAATGGGATTAAAAAGAAAAACATACAGCTAGATTTAGAGTTTGGCGTTAGCCGTCAAAACCAGCGTTAGAGGCTCCTAACGCTGGTTTTGGGCTACCGCTGGTATTTAGAGTCAGTCAGGAAAGGGTCTAACGCTCACTTTGCAGCCGCAACTTTTCCATACCGCAGATCCCTCTACGCCATTTGCGTATCCTATCTTTTCAATGGGATCTTTCTAACGCTGGTATTTAGAGTCTTGGCTGAAGTGAGCTTTTGAAATCTAACGACAAAACTCCAGCCGCAGAAAAAAGTCAGTAGTTAAGAGCTTTCTGGGCTAACGCTGGTTTATAAAGCTCTTAACTACTGTGCTCTAAAGTACACTAACACCCATAAACTACCTATGTACCCCTAAACCGAGGCCCCCCCACATCACCGCCACTCTATTAAAATTTTTTAACCCCTAATCTGCCGCTCCGTATACCGACGACACCTACGTTATCCCTATGTACCCCTAATCTGCTGCCCCTAATACCGCCGACACCTACATAATATTTATCAACCCCTAATCTTCCGCCCCCTCTATCGCTGACACCCGTCGCCTCCACCTACCTACAATTATTAACCCCTAATCTGCTGACCGGACCACACCACTACTATAATAAATGTATTAACCCCTAAAGCTAAGTCTAACCCTAACCCTAACACCCCCCTAACTTAAATATAATTTAAATCTAAAAAATAAATTAACTATTATTAAATAAATTATTCCTATTTAAAGCTAAATACTTACCTGTAAAATAAATCCTAATATAGCTAAAATATAAATTATAATTATATTGTAGCTATTTTAGGATTAATATTTATTTTACAGGCAACTTTATAATTATTTTAACCAGGTACAATAGCTATTAAATAGTTAATAACTATTTAATAGCTACCTAGTTAAAATAATTAAAAAAATGTCTGTAAAATAAATCCTAACCTAAGTTACAATTAAACCTAACACTACACTATCAATAAATAAATAAAATAAAATACCTACAATTATCTACAATTAAACCTAACACTAAACTATCAATAAATAAATAAAATAAAATACCTACAATTACCTACAATTAAACCTAACACTACACTATCAATAAATTAATTAAATACAATACCTACAAATAAATAC
Organism: Bombina bombina; assembly: GCF_027579735.1. Lineage (NCBI taxonomy): Eukaryota > Metazoa > Chordata > Amphibia > Anura > Bombinatoridae > Bombina > Bombina bombina. The sequence goes on from NC_069500.1 coordinate 13,875,320, forward strand.
AATTAAATAAACTAACTACAAAAAATAAAAAAAGAACTAAGTTACAAAAAATAAAAAAATATTTACAAACATTAGAAAAATATTACAACAATTTTAAACTAATTACACCTACTCTAAGCCCCCTAATAAAATAACAAAGACCCCCAAAATAAAAAAATGCCCTACCCTATTCTAAAATTAAAATAGAAAAGCTCTTTTACCTTACCAGCCCTGAAAAGAGCCCTTTGCGGGGCATGCCCCAAAGAATTCAGCTCTTTTGCCTGTAAAAAAAAACATACAATACCCCCCCAATATTACAACCCACCACCCATATACCCCTAATCTAACCCAAACCCCCCTTAAATAAACCTAACACTAAGCCCCTGAAGATCTCCCTACCTTGTCTTCACCACACCAGGTCCCGATCTGTCTAAAAGAGCCTCCGAAATCTTCATCCAAGCCCAAGCGGGGGCTGAAGAGTGACGTCCATCCTCCGGCTGAAGTTTGGATCCAAGCGGCGGCTAAAGAATTCCATCTTCGGGCAGAAGTCTTCATCCTATCCGGGCAGAAGAGTCGATCCGGACAGGCAAACATCTTCATCCAAGCCGCATCTTCTCTGTTTTTCCATCCGATGAAGACCGGCTCCATCTTGAAGACCTCCGGCGTGGATCCATCCTCTTCTTGCGACGTCCTAAGTCCGAATGAAGGTTCCTTTATATGACGTCATCCAAGATGGCGTCCCTTGAATTCCGATTGGCTGATAGGATTCTATCAGCCAATCAGAATTAAGGTAGGAAAATTCTGATTGGCTGATGGAATCAGCCAATCAGAATCAAGTTCAATCCGATTGGCTGATTGATGAACTACATGGATCCGGAAGAAAGAAGATTGAAGATGCCGCTTGATTATTTATTTATTTATTATCGGTTATTTGTAGAGCGCCAACAGATTCCGCAGCGCTATAACCAAAGGGGGAGTACAACAAAACAATTATATGGTAGAGGGCCCTGCCAAGAGTTGCACTGTTGTAGTCAGCTCTTAAGAAGGTGATCCACAAACAGCTGGACTATTAGGCTTACATGCTAAGAGGGTTCAGGGGATTGCAGTGGAGGAGAGGAACTGGTATTAGGAAAGGTTAGCGTAGGTTGTATGCGTCCCTGAACAGTAGAGTCTTTAGGGAGCACTTGAAGCTTTTAAAACTAGAAGAGAGTCTTATGGAGCGAGGCAGAGAGTTCCACAAGATGGGAGCCAGTCTGGAGAAGTCCTGTAAACGGGAGTGTGATGAGGTGACAAGAGAGGAGGAGAGTAGGAGGTCATGAGCAGAGCGAAGGGGACGGGAGGGAGAGTATCTGGAGACAAGGTCTGAGATGTAGGGGGGAGCAGTGCAGTGTAGTGCTTTGTATGTCAGAGTGAGGGTTTTGTGTTTGATCCTAGAGGCAAGAGGAAGCCAGTGAAGGGATTGGCAGAGAGGCGCAGCAGATGAAGAGCGACGTGTAAGGAAGATGAGTCTGGCAGAGGCATTTATTATGGATTGTAAAGGAGCTAGGCGGCAGGTGGGGAGACCAGAGAGGACAGAGTTGCAGTAATCAAGGCGGGAAAGAATAAGAGAGTGGATTAAAATCTTAGTTGTGTCTTGTGTAAGGAAGTGTCTAATTTTAGAGATGTTTTTAAGGTGAAAGCGGCAGGCTTTAGCCAATGACTGAATGTGAGGAGTGAAGGAAAGATCTGAGTCGAATGTGACCCCGAGACATCGGGCGTGTGGGGTAGGGGTGATGATGGAGTTGTCGACAGTTATAGAGATATTGGGGGTGGAGATTTTGGAAGAAGGGGGGAAAATGAGGAGCTCAGTTTTGGAGAGATTTAGCTTGAGGTAGTGAGAGGACATCCAGGAAGAGATGTGAGAAAGACAGTTAGTGACACGGGTTAGCAAGGAAAGAGATAGTTCTGGTGCAGAGAAGTAGATTTGGGTGTCATCGGCATACAAATGATATTGGAAACCGTGGGACTTAATTAGGGAACCTAGTGATGACGTATAGATAGAGAAGAGAAGGGGACCGAGGACAGAGCCCTGCGGTACTCCGACAGAAAGTGGTGACGGGGCAGAGGAGGCCCCAGAGAAGGCTACACTGAAGGTACGGTTTGACAGGTAGGAAGAGAGCCACGAAAGGGCTGTGTCACAGATGCCGAAAGATTGGAGGGTTTGGAGCAGAAGAGGGTGGTCGACCGTGTCAAAGGCTGCGGACAGATCAAGGAGGATAAGCAGAGAGAAGTGGCCTTTTGATTTGGCTGTAAGTAGGTCGTTGGTGACCTTAACAATAGCTGTCTCTGTGGAGTGATAGGGACGAAATCCAGATTGCAGCGGGTCAAGGGAGTTTAACGTAAGGAAATGGGATAGGCGTGCATATACTAGTTTTTCGAGAAGCTTTGAAGCAAGAGGGAGGAGGGAAATTGGGCGGTAGTTGGATGGGGAGGTAGGATCAAGGGAAGGTTTTTTGAGGATAGGTGTGACCAGCGCATGTTTCAATGATGAGGGAAATGTACCAGTGCTGAGGGAGAGGTTGAAAATGTGTGTTAGTATAGGGGTAAGGGTAGCAGAGAGAGAGCGGAGCAGCTGTGAGGGGATAGGGTCAAGGGGACAGGTAGTGAGGTGAGAGCTCAGTATAAGTGCTGAAACTTCATCCTCAGTAACAGGGGAGAATGAACTAAGTTTCAGGTTATGAGGGTTGTGGTTGGGTGAGAGTATTTGAGGAGGGGAGAAAATGGAATTGTGTTGAGAGCTGATTTCATTTCTGATGGAGTCAATTTTGTTAATGAAGTGACTGGCAAAGTCTTGGGCTGACAGAGAAGTTGTAATAGGAAGTGGGGGAGGGCGGAGGAGAGTATTGAAAGTGGAGAACAGACGTTTTGGGTTTGAAGAAAGATTAGAGATAAGGGCAGAGAAGTAGTGTTGCTTGTGGAAATTAAGGGCAGAGTAGTAGGAGTTCAAGATAAATTTGTAATGAAGAAAATCATCAGAACTCCGTGATTTTCTCCAATGCCGTTCAGCAGTACGGGAACATCTGCGTAGGTACCGTGTCAGAGGAGTATGCCAGGGCTGGGGATGAGTGTGTGATTTCCTAGCAGTGGTAAGAGGGGCGAGATTGTCAAGGACGGATATAAGGGTGGAATTATAGTGACAGATAGATTGTTCAGGGCAGGAAAAGGAGGAGAAGGATGAGAGGAGTGGATGAAGGGAATTAGCAAGTTGTTGCTGATCTAAAGACCTAATGCTTCTGTGAAGTTTGGTGTGAGGAGTAGAAGGTGGGAGAGTTGTAGGAAGGGATGAAATGTTGCAGGTAAGGAGATGGTGGTCAGACAGAGGAAAAGGGGAGTTTGAGAAGTTTGAGAGAGTGCATCGATAGCTAAAGATCAGGTCAAGGGAGTGACCGTCTTTGTGAGTGGGAGAATCAGTCCATTGTGACAGACCGAAGGAGGAAGTGAGTTGCAGAAGTTGTTTAGCAGATGAGGCAGTGGGATTGTTAAGGGGGATGTTGAAGTCGCCAAGAATAAGGGCAGGGGTGTCAGAGGAAAGGAAGTAGGGTAGCCAGGCAGCCAAGTGATCTAGAAATTGAGTTGCGGAGCCAGGGGGTCGGTATATGACTGCTACACGTACAGAGAGAGGGGAGAATAAGCGAATCATGTGGGTTTCGAATGAGGGAAAAGTGAGGGAAGAGATAGGGTGTATTTGTTGAAAGGTGCAACGAGAGGAAAGTAAAATACCTACACCACCTCCTTGTCTATTACCAGACCTAGGAGTGTGGCTGAAGTGTAGACCCCCATGTGACAGAGCAGCAGTGGATGCTGTGTCTAGGGGAGAGAGCCAGGTTTCTGTTAGGGCCAGAAGGTTGAGGGAGCGGGAGATGAAGAGGTCATGTATAGAAGTGAGTTTGTTGCAAACAGAGCGAGAGTTCCAGAGTGCACAGGTGAATGGGGTAGTGGCTTTAGATGCAAGAGGAATGTGAGAAAGGTGTGCAGAGTTTTGTTTTCTGAGTCTATGGGATGGTACACATGGATGTGCATGGCTTGTCAGTGGTTGGGGACCGGGATTAGGGGAGATGTCACCAGCAGTAAGTAGAAGCAAGAGGGAGAGTGACACGAGATGAGATACAGATTTGCAGTAGTGAGACTGCTTTTGAGATGGGGTGGAGGGGGTAGAGAGAGTGTTTAGGAATAGGTAAAGTTCATGAGTAGAAAAGTAAGGTGAGTTTAGGAGAGATGGGCTAATGAACAGTGCAGGTGGAGATGGAGAAGGAGTAATTGAATAGTGTAGTTTGTTATAGAGACAAAGGGTAGCAAAAAGGAATATGAATATATTGAGCATTTTTACAGAATTGGGAACCAGTTAAAAACATAAGACACAGAATTACTGTAGCAATTGCATAAGGGAATGAAAGGTATATGAAACATAATATAATAAAAGTACTGTGTATTCTATGGGGTTAAGGGAATGGAAGGATGTGCTGATCAGTGTGTGCACCTGTCATTTCAGGAGAGTTAAAGTTGTGTGGGAGACTATCTATAAATGAGGAAGTGAACTTGATAGAAGACATCAGTCGGATCATGGACCTCTTCAGCTCCCGCTTGGATGAAGACTTCAGCTGAATCATGGACATCTTCAGCCCCCCCGCTTGGGCTTGGATCAAGACATCGGAGGCTCTTCTGGATCGATCGGTGAACCTGGCGTGGTGAAGACAAGGTAGGATGATCTTCAGGGGCTTAGTGTTAGGTTTATTTAAGGGGGGTTTGGGTTAGATTTGGGTTAGATTAGGGGTATATGAGTGGTGGGTTGTAATGTTGGGGGGGTATTGTATGTTTTTTTTTACAGGCAAAAGAGCTGAATTCTTTGGGGCATGCCCCGCAAAGGGCCCTTTTCAGGGCTGGTAAGGTAAAAGAGCTTTTCTATTTTAATTTTAGAATAGGGTAGGGCATTTTTTTTACTTTGGGGGTCTTTGTTATTTTATTAGGGGGCTTAGAGTAGGTGTAATTAGTTTAAAATTGTTGTAATATTTTTCTAATGTTTGTAAATTATTTTTTTATTTTTTGTAACTTAGTTCTTTTTTATTTTTTGTACTTTAGTTAGTTTATTTAATTGTATTTATTTGTAGGTATTGTATTTAATTAATTTATTGATAGTGTAGTGTTAGGTTTAATTGTAACTTAGGTTAGGTAATTTTGTAATTATTTTAATTAGGTAACTATTAAATAGTTATTAACTATTTAATAGCTATTGTACCTGGTTAAAATAAATACAAAGTTGCCTGTAAAATAAATATTAATCCTAAAATAGCTACAATATAATTATAATTTATATTGTAGCTATATTAGGGTTTATTTTACAGGTAAGTATTTAGCTTTAAATAGGAATAATTTATTTCATAAGAGTTCATTTATTTCGTTAGATTTAAATTATATTTAACTTAGGGGGGTGTTAGTATTAGGGTTAGACTTAGCTTTAGGGGTTAATATATTTATTAGAGTAGCGGTGCGGTCCGGTCGGCAGATTAAGGGTTAATTATTTAGGTAGGTGGCAGCGACATTGGGGGCGGCAGATTAGGGGTTAATAAATATAATATAGGGGTCGGCGGTGTTAGGGGCAGCAGATTAGGGGTACATAGGGATAACATAGGTTGCGGCGGTGTACGGAGCGGCAGATTAGGGGTTAATAATAATATGCAGGGGTCAGCGATAGCGGGGGTGGCAGATTAGGGGTTAATAAATATAATATAGGGGTCGGCGGTGTTAGGGGCAGCAGATTAGGGGTACATAGGGATAACGTAGGTGGTGGCGATGTACTGAGCGGCAGGTTAGGGGTTAATAATAATATGCAGGTGTCAGCGATAGCGGGGGCGGCAGATTAGGGGTTAATAAGTGTAAGGTTAGGGGTGTTTAGACTCGGGGTACATGTTAGGGTGTTAGGTGCAGACTTAGGAAGTGTTTCCTCATAGGAAACAATGGGGCTGCGTTAGGAGCTGAACGCTGCTTTTTTGCAGGTGTTAGGTTTTTTTTAAGCTCAAACGGCCCCATTGTTTCCTATGGGGGAATCATGCGCGAGCACGTTTTTGAAGCTGGCCGCGTCCGTAAGCACCGCTGGTATCGAGAGTTGAAGTGGCAGTAAATATGCTAAACGCTCCCTTTTTTGGAGCCTAACGCAGCCCTTCTGTGAACTCTAAATACCAGCGGTATTTAAAAGGTGCGGGGAAAAAAAAACAAGCGTAGCTAACGCACGCCTTTGGCTACAGAACTCTAAATCTAGCCGTGAGTGATTCCTGGTACAGATAAAGAATATATTATCAAGGATACCAGTTTTTATACATAGGAGAGACCACTAGGATGCTTAGGGATAGGGTGAGGGAACATTTATGGAATATAGAAAAGGGCAAGTTGGACACACATTTATATCAACATTTTAGAGATATCCACAAGAACAACATAAAGGATCTCAAATTTTGGGGTATTTGTCTGGTACATAAAGACTGGAGGGGAGGAAATTTTGAAAATAAACTTTTAAAAAGGGAAGCAGAGTTAATTTATAATTTTAATACTCTCCACCCGAATGGTCTGAATTCAGAACTGGAACTGGCCCCTTTTTTAATATAACAATGAATTTTTAGTCAAAATACACATTTGTCTTAATTTAGATCCCCATTTTATCATTTTTCCTATTAAATATTGTTTATGCTGAGAATTTTTTATAATGAGATATTTTATTATAATTTTTTATGACAATTATATGAATTTCTTTAATAATTACATTAAATTCATATTAATTTATAGATTCCGTTTAGTAGGGTTGTGTGCAATTCGATGAATGAATTTTTTATGATTGGTCTTTTAGGATTGATTATTTTAAATATTTATATTAAATATTTATATTAAATAGCTCTTCAGACTAGAGAGTTTTTTTAGTAACAATATAATATTATTCATTATGTTATTATTATTATTCATTATGAAATTATCTCCTATTGAAGAAGAGGTCTATATAAAGATATATATATGTGAAAACCAGTATCCAATATGAAAAGAATATGATAAATATGTCTACAAAAATATTTGGAGAACTGAACAAACATGTGCTTTCTTCACCCCTTATCTAACATATTGCCGGAAGGAATTGGATATCTGACAAATCAGGAGTTACATCAGGGTATTTAAAGTGTACAGGTGCAGGGAACGGTATCTTGATAAAGACCCATAAGGGTTGAAATGCGTAGAGAACTGACCCTGCTGGAAGTAAACACAGACCCGCTTTCTGCTTTAAAGTTCCCCACGGATTGGGACCAAAAGAGAACACCATACCCCACATACTCTGTAAGTACTTAAGAGCGGAGGAAGACTCGGAGGTTTCAATTTTCACAAAAGGCTTGAGCAAGTTAGAATAACCTTGGGGTTCCGGATACCAGGTGACGTACAACTACGGGGATCGAGAGCCGCAGTAAGTTGGCAGATCGAGTAATACCTAACACAGAGACATGGTAAGAAGGTGGGATAGCTTCACTGTGTCACAAACTGGTTCTCAGCATAAACGGATTCTTAAAGAAAGGTGAGGAAGCACCTCTTTGATTTAACATATTCAGTGTGAACTTTAAACAGCGCCGGTGATAAATACCGACGGCTGGAAGTATTTTGAACTTGGAACTTTTCTGAGAAACACCTAGCCCTGATGTAACGGGTTGTTACAAGCAATAGACCCAACATTAACCCTTAAGGATACAGAAACATATAAGGGGGATTTCCACCTCTGAATTGAATAGGGGACATTTCTAAATCAATCACAATTTTGTTATCTGGGAATTAGATGTTATTATATTGTATACACACCTTTTTATATTGTGAACTGGATACCATTTTATTAACTTGAGCCTATTACTATTTTATGATAGTGTGAGTGTTTGTATGTACAACTATAGTTGGGAGTGAGTGGATATTTTCAGATTGTTGTCCCTTGTATTTTTTAACTTTCGTGTATAAGGTTGAATTGTCCAAATAAACATTGGGAATAATAGAAACGGTTTTTCTAAATTTATTATATTCTTTTGACGGGGTCATATAGTATAGACCAAAAGATAAAAGTATTTAATGTGGTAACAATATTGCCTATAAAGTGATTTAAACATACATATCTACATATCCTTCCGCTGTATGCGCCCATTGTATCTATTTTTGGCTGTCCCAAGGAAGAAGATATCACGGGAAGCTAGGGAACTCATCAGGAGGAAGACAGATTGTAAAATGTAGATTAAGTGCCTAAAAGACAATAACTCCTATGGCTCTGAACAAAGGCTACCTAGCCAGCCTAGAGGTGAATAAATTAAGATTGGGTGTGTTAAGAGCACCTCAAAGTAGGGCAAGGTGACTAGGATCTTGCTATGGGTATTAATACCTTTTAAGTGACTTGGAATAATCTTAAATCAGGATAATTTTGAGTCTGATTAGTCAGTAAAATGGATGCAAATTGTGAATTTTTATAAAATTTCAAATAGTTTAATACATAAATTGGTAAGTTACACTAAGCGCCAATTGCTAAGGACCCTTTGCTTTAATAAATTGACCCCTAGCGGTCAAATAGATATGGATAATCAGATAAGAGGTAATTAAAGCGCCAAAGAACAAATGGCCGGGTCTAGGATATATAAAATTATGTCAGTTTATTTGTACATATACATAAAAGTTAACATTACGTTAAACCATAAAATCAAAATAAATAATCAAGGATCCAAGATTTTACAATAAGTTAAAATCAAAAATAAAAACAATTATTTACTTATACAATTTTCCATATGTTAGTAAAATTGCAAATAGTGTAATATATCCGGATGTATGGGTGGAACAGTGTAGGTGATTCTGCTAGAGAGACACTTTCTTGTATTATGGTCTGTCTAATGATAACTAAATGTCTTGCATCATGTGGTAATAGTGATGTGCAATATATACCATGTGTTTTCTTGCTAATTTCTGACTCCCAATAAACTAATGTGAGTAAGGAGTGCCTGATGATACCAAAAAATAATCGTGTCTAAAGTAAAGTGTTTAAAAAAGTTTCCTAACAATGTTGAAAAACAAATGATATTCAGAGAACAAGGTGAACAAACGATAATCAAAATGCTATGTGAACAATCTTAATACTCAATAATTGGTAAAATATTCTTCAAGGATATCACAGTTAAAGGTGGTCACAGTCAGTGGTGATATAAAGACAAAAACGTTGAACAAAAATAATGAAAAAAGTAAAACTTCAAATGTGAAAGAAAAAGAAAAAATGAATGAAAAAATAGTCCTGAAAAAATGTGAACAATCACACATCCATAAAATTGTCAAATTAGGATAAAAATGTGTACTTATTATTTCTCCCAAATGGAGTGTAGAAACTTATCTCCCAATGTTCCTCTCACCAGTGTGAAGTACAATCTATCTTCTAGGTGGTGACACAAACGGTCAATGCAATTCTCAGCAATTTTCTATTCTTTTCTGCCAAAAACAAAAACAATAATAGTGCAGATGGTTTTAAACAAAATAATCCTACCAGAGTGTCACTTACCAGTCGACGCGTTTCGGTCATACACTGACCTTTCTCAAGACTGGTTTTTCTTATTCTTTGGGGTCTTTTTATACCCTGTCTAATTAGCATTTTCGTAATACCGGAAGTAGCAATTACCACTTCCGGTTTGCGTAACGCAAATCTTTTTCTTATTTTGTTATGATGTTTCGTTTTGTCTAACTTGTTTTTTTGTGTGCTTAGTTGAATATACTTTGGGCCTATTGTTAAATATACTTTGGGGCTATTCTTTCGTGTTTATTTTTACTCATTAGTCAAATCCTAAGGTGTGTCCGAAATACTCACTTATAGAAGTGTGGGCGTTACCTCATTGGTCAAATTCTAAGGTGTGTTCCGTATAGTCATCCCTATTGGTTTTGTTAAATGTTGTAGGAGCGTGTATGTTTATCGTATCAGCTGTGTTCTTCTGTTTATTTTGTGAGCGTGTCAGCCTATGGAAACTGACAGTGTCTGCTCAGACTTGCTATTCGTATTGATATTTAGTGAGTTTATTTATAAGGTCTAGTAGTTCACAATCTAAATTATAGGTTTTACTTATGTTTATTTACAATTTGTAGATAGTTAGAACCTTAGTTCCATTTAGCCGCTATATATTAACACTGTATAACTTAAACGTCATGCAGATATATGCCTTTTTCGTTTTGCTAACATTGTTTTTTTAAAAACAGTTGTGGTTTACTCTTTTTTAAAACCTGTTCATTCACAGGTTTTATTCAATATTTGCATTGCGAGGGTTACGATTTTTCTTCAACTCAAGAAATGAAAATTGTACTTTCATTGTAATCGTGCCGTTTTTTTGGATCTCAAAAAACCTCTCTCTGATTATCCAACCTTTAGACTTTCCAGGTTACTCCATGAAGCAAGTTTTTTCTAATAGATCTTATAGCTTTAATGTTCTGTATTTTTGATTGCTTTTTATTCCCTTAATATGTTTTTGGGTATGTGGGGATTAAATTTACCTTTAAAAATGTGGATGAGAGTAGAAATGGAAGGGCTTAAGAATCATTTTATCTTGAAACCTAAGTAAAAGATTTTGACTATCCGGTGAAAACATGTCATCTGGAAATTGAAAAAGAGACTAACACAAATTTTCCCACTAAAGAAACTATAACTAAAGAAATAACACTCAAGAACAATTTCGAAAAATATCCCACAAAAGCCTGGAGAAAATGAAATAACGGACAAATATAAATTTGAACCGATGTGAAATCTCTCCCTCGACTCGTCTCTGACTCATCTTAAACAAATGCCCAGTAAGTTATTTGGTCCCATACTATAAGGACTAGCGCAGTATATCAGATTAAAAGCTATCTAGTCCTTTTACAAGTTGAATATTAACAACGTAGTACGAATTACACTTTAAATTCATTTATAGCTAACAGCTAAACACTCTGTCCAATAGAAGCATCTATAGTAATACCATTGATCGATCATAACATTCGATCATTTCTTCACTCACTCAGAACAAACAATCAACAGTAATCCAACATCGTAACTGAGTACATATCCTCCACAAAAAATTCTATAGAGTAGCACCACCTTTAGAATAGTACACACAAGCTCAAAAAATTCCTGACTGAACCTTAGAAAGACCTAAGATATAATTAAGGAATGACCAAGCACAAAGGTCATAAGGGTAGAATGTAATAATCCCTCCAACTCTACTCTTATCCACGTTTTAGAGGCAAACTTAATCCCTATAGGGCATAAGGGTAGAAGGAAATAGCCCTTCCATTTCTACTCTCATCCACATTTTTAAAGGTAAATTTAATCCCCACATACCCAAAAACATATTAAGGGAATAAAAAGCAATCAAAAATACAGAACATTAAAGCTATAAGATCTATTAGAAAAAACTTGCTTCATGGAGTAACCTGGAAAGTCTAAAGGTTGGATAATCAGAGAGAGGTTTTTTTGAGATCCAAAAAAACGGCACGATTACAATGAAAGTACAATTTTCATTTCTTGAGTTGAAGAAAAATCGTAACCCTCGCAATGCAAATATTGAATAAAACCTGTGAATGAACAGGTTTTAAAAAAGAGTAAACCACAACTGTTTTTAAAAAAACAATGTTAGCAAAACGAAAAAGGCATATATCTGCATGACGTTTAAGTTATACAGTGTTAATATATAGCGGCTAAATGGAACTAAGGTTCTAACTATCTACAAATTGTAAATAAACATAAGTAAAACCTATAATTTAGATCGTGAACTACTAGACCTTATAAATAAGCTCAATAAATATCAATACGAATAGCAAGTCTGAGCAGACACTGTCAGTTTCCATAGGCTGACACGCTCACAAAATAAACAGAAGAACACAGCTGATACGATATACATACACGCTCCTACAACATTTAACAAAACCAATAGGGATGACTATACGGAACACACCTTAGAATTTGACCAATGAGGTAACACCCACACTTCTATAACATTTAACAATAGCCAATGGGAGTGAGTATTTCGGACACACCTTAGGATTTGACTAATGAGTAAAAATAAACACGAAAGAATAACCCCAAAGTATATTTAACAATAGCCCCAAAGTATATTCAACTAAGCACACAAAAAAACAAGTTAGACAAAACGAAACATCATAACAAAATAAGAAAAAGATTTGCGTTACGCAAACCGGAAGTGGTAATTGCTACTTCCGGTATTACGAAAATGCTAATTAGACAGGGTATAAAAAGACCCCAAAGAATAAGAAAAACCAGTCTTGAGAAAGGTCAGTGTATGACCGAAACGCGTCGACTGGTAAGTGACACTCTGGTAGGATTATTTTGTTTAAAACCATCTGCACTATTATTGTTTTTGTTTTTGGCAGAAAAGAATAGAAAATTGCTGAGAATTGCATTGACCGTTTGTGTCACCACCTAGAAGATAGATTGCACTTCACACTGGTGAGAGGAACATTGGGAGATAAGTTTCTACACTCCATTTGGGAGAAATAATAAGTACACATTTTTATCCTAATTTGACAATTTTATGGATGTGTGATTGTTCACATTTTTTCAGGACTATTTTTTCATTCATTTTTTCTTTTTCTTTCACATTTGAAGTTTTACTTTTTTCATTATTTTTGTTCAACGTTTTTGTCTTTATATCACCACTGACTGTGACCACCTTTAACTGTGATATCCTTGAAGAATATTTTACCAATTATTGAGTATTAAGATTGTTCACATAGCATTTTGATTATCGTTTGTTCACCTTGTTCTCTGAATATCATTTGTTTTTCAACATTGTTAGGAAACTTTTTTAAACACTTTACTTTAGACACGATTATTTTTTGGTATCATCAGGCACTCCTTACTCACATTAGTTTATTGGGAGTCAGAAATTAGCAAGAAAACACACGGTATATATTGCACATCACTATTACCACATGATGCAAGACATTTAGTTATCATTAGACAGACCATAATACAAGAAAGTGTCTCTCTAGCAGAATCACCTACACTGTTCCACCCATACATCCGGATATATTACACTATTTGCAATTTTACTAACATATGGAAAATTGTATAAGTAAATAATTGTTTTTATTTTTGATTTTAACTTATTGTAAAATCTTGGATCCTTGATTATTTATTTTGATTTTATGGTTTAACGTAATGTTAACTTTTATGTATATGTACAAATAAACTGACATAATTTTATATATCCTAGACCCGGCCATTTGGTCTTTGGCGCTTTAATTACCTCTTATCAAATAGTTTAATACAAAAAGTTAAAATTAAAATTGTGGATCCACAATGTACAAATGATATTATAATCATATAAACAATCTCTTCTAAAAACAATCTCTAAATAAAAACTCTGAAAAAAAACAACAGGCGTGATAAATGCTGAGTATTGATGTGTCAATAATAAATATGTGTCTCTGAATGTCTCACATCAGCTAGTGGATACTGCTAACAGGTACTAATGTGGTGCCTTGACTTCTTGTATGCAATGGATATATGAAAGTAGGTGGAGTTACTGTGTTAGTGCAGTGGCTGCAATACAGGTTAACTGCAGTTTTCTGCTTCAACAGTGATTCAAACTCAAATTGCAATAATAAAAATGTTTGTGTTAAAAAAGTCATGTTCCAAAAATAATTAAAATCATAAAGATGATTGAAATAGGTCAAAGAGCACAAATGTGTAGGTGACAAAAAATTGAAAAATTAAAAAATAAAAATGAGCTCAATTTGAAAAAAATTAAGTCAGTGTAATTATCCAATGAGTGTGATAATAAAGAACAAGTGTAGAAAAAGAAAGTCAAACTTGTTTCCTGGTGGTGAAAATCCTTGTTGTGATTTCCAGTGATGAGAATCATGCTGGATCCTAGTGGTCTCTCTGTTATCCAAATGAGTCCCTTTAAAGTGTCCTGTGGAAATACAAATAATAGTGTCGATCGTACAAACTTTGTATAAGGAATCAAAATAAGCTTACCAGCTAGTAGTCAATGCGTTTCGGCCTCCTCTAAGTCCTTTCTCAAGACTAGTAGCTGTCTGTAGCTGTTAGCCATTTATACTTATCTCTTGTACCGCTCTGCATAATTGGAGGCGTGGCCAAGCACCGGAAGTTGTATATGTATACATTATTATTCTTTATAATCTAAGTTCTTATTGAGCCTTTGTAGAAAACATTCTCCTGATATCTATATATATGTAAAAATCAAGTATCTCTTTGTGTGAATACTCTATTTTGTAAATTCACTCGATATCATCTGACGATCGTTATATGCCCAATCTTATTGGCTTACGTCATATCCATTTTGCTCGTATTGGGTATTAAGTTGTTTACATCTGGGAGAGCTGTTTGTGTGTTGTGCCCTTCTAGTTCTGGTTGGCTATGACCTCATATCCAATTATAGTCATTAGTCCGGCTGTTGTTTACTTTTTACACAGCCCATATTTCTAACAGATGTTTGTTTTCATATCCCGCAGCTGATATCGGGAACTGAAATGATCTATAAGTGATATGATGTTAGTTTGTAGAAGTGAGTTCTCTCTATGAGTTTGCATGTAGATGCATTAGATGGATTGATATAATCTACCTTAAATTAATGTAAAAGTTGTTTAAATCTGGGAGACCCGTTTGTGTGGATCATGCCCTCCTAGTTCTGATTGGCTATGACCTCATATCCGATGATAGTTATTGGTCCGGCTGTTGTTTGCTTTTTAGTTAGAACATGTATTTAAATCGAGCGCCAAAGGTTGACCTCGAGCTGGTATACAGAGACCTCCTAGCAGGTCTGGAAGAAAAATAGTCAAATAAGGGGGGTGTATACAGTGCCTATAGAGGCAAGAGGTGGTGTGATCAATAGTAGAGACTTCTGAGGTGGTATAGATAGATATGATAAATGCAGTTTATTAAATTAATGTATAGTATATAACGATGTCTGGGGAGGGACCATTGTACCTTACAGGATTGAGGGGTCAAAGTCATGGAGACCAAGTGCTATACCCATTTGCCTCAGAGGTGGTGTATGAGTTAAGGAGCAGCTTGTTTCCGACGTGGAAACAAGGGGAACAGGGGCCCATGGTCTTAGTTACAATGTGTATAACGGGTAAATTTAGGAATGCAATCTCCTCTATTTATTCCGACCCATCAGCTTTTGTCAAAATAGCAAGGTATAAATCAAAACCTGTAATGTTTCCAATGGGACTAGACAAGGATGCCCTCTTTCCCCATTGCTCTTTGCATTATGCATTGAACCTCTAGTGGCACATATATGCCAAAACAAAGATATAGGAGGAATTTCTGTAAATTCTAAGGAATATAAAATCAGTCTTTTTGTGGATGATGTCATTCTCTCCATCACTAAAGCTATGATCTCCCTACCCTTAGTATACTCCACCATTGCCAAGTTTTCTGAGATTTCAGGCTATAAAATGAATAACGACAAATGTGAAGCTATCAGTATTAACTTACCACCACACACCAAAAAACTAATATAGCTGAATTTTACTTTTTCCTTAGCGGAAGGGGCAATGCGCTATCTGGGAGTATCTCTCTCAGGTAAAGTGAAATCCCTTTATCAAAACAACTATCAGCCTATGCTTTCCCAAATAAAAAATCTACTTCAGAAATGGGAAAAGATGAAATTGTCACTGTATGGCAGGATAATAGGAGTTAAAATGTCGATACTCCTAAAAATGTTATACCTGTTTAGATCTCTTTCAGTTCCAGTCCCAGCCCTAGTCCTTAACAAACTCCAAAAAGCTATTATTTCCATTATCTGGCAAGGAAAAAAAACAAGAACCAACAAACGCACTCACCTTTTAGCCTACTATCGGCTGCATGGATGGCCCAAACATCCTTATGGCACAACAAAACTGATAACATTCAATGGATACAATTAGAATCTTATATGGTTTTGATAAATCCAATTTACAAACTACTTTGGTCAAGTACAACTCACAGATCCAGAATCTGGAGAACTTCCCTCTCTATTTCCCACACTGTCTCTTTATGGGACTTTTTAACCACAAAATTCAGCCTAATCTCAGACAAATCTAAGGCGACCCTCTTAGTCACTTTTCCCACTACATTTAATATCGCACTCCAAGTGGGTGAACAGAGGGTTATATCGAATTGCAAACACGTTACAGAACCAGAAATTATTGGACTTTAATACATCTGATGGTCTTAATGAACAGGATAAACCTAGTAGGTTTCACTATTTACAAATTAGAGCGAGAGTATTGGAAGTAATGGAAGCTCATGTAAGGGGAATGTCACTTACCTTGAACTAACTACAAAGTGTTTGTGTGGCACTATATCTAGATTGTATTCCATCTTTAATAATCCCTCAACAGCACCCAGGCTTCCCTTTATGCACAAATGGGAGGGTGAATTTAACTTTACATGGTAACTTGAGAAATGGAACACTATTCTGTATAGGGGTGCCTCATTTTCAATTTGTGCCCATTTAAAAGAGAACTATATGAAAGTAGCATTAAGGTGGTACGTCCATCCTTCCTAAATACATAATTCTGACCCAGATAGGGGGAACTGTTTGAGAGAGGGACGTACCCACACATGTGGTGGCATTGTCACCATGTCTCTAATATCTGGTCACAAACATCAAAATTATTAAGTTATATTTTTGATACCACTGTAGAATTGACCCCCACTCAGGCCCTATTACACGAACCACTACCTGGGTTTAACATGTCACATAATACATTTATATTTCTTATTTGCACAATAGTCAGATTAACTATTGCATATTATTGGAAGTCAGTGGCCCCTACTTTTCAACTCATTAGAAACAAAATTGCGTATTACTACCAGATGAGCAGCAATGCTGCTGACATATTAGATACTAAAGAGCAGTTCACTTCCCTTTAGGAACCATGGATTATGTACTCAGAAGCTAGAACCAGACAACAACCCGACATAAACACTAATATTGCTTCTTAAATTTAACTAAAGCATTTCAATCATACGCAAATGCTCGGTTTAAGGGTTCAACCTCATGTTTAGAATATTTACTACGGAGTTAGTGCCACTTCTGAGCTCACTTAGTATTACCTACCACAGAGGTCATTCATTTTATAGAATGTCAAGTGTGAACATTATGTATCACCCCCAATGAGGTTCAAATGATATGGACACTGATACCCTTCATAGTACCCATTGCTGACTCTTGTTTAACATATTTAATTGATACCATTGCTGTATATACTGAATTGTGATTGGGACCTGTAACTGTATGCTCTGTTTTCTGTTATTTTATTTTTCAGTAAAAAAACAATAAAAATCTTTTTCAACTAAAAAATGTTCTATGTTAGCGAGGCCTATACTTTCCTATAGAAGCCACACCATCATATCTATAGTAAAGGTAAGATCATAAAAAGACACAAAAAAAGATAAAAAAGCTGCACACAGTCCAAATTAGTGCGCTTGCACCGGTGCTAACAGTCCCATACCAAGTTAATACCAAAACTATAGAAAGAGCAGGAACTAAAATATTGCCTGCTAAAGAAGGACAAGGCTGCACTCAGCTTTATTATAGAAATGAGGAGCAGAATGGTCTGCCAATTCCACTCGCAGACTAATATATATATATATACAAAAAAATAACAAAAACCTATCCGATATAGAAAGGAAAGCCACACAGTGGTTAATGCCTAATTAAACATTCCGGCGGTAGTGGTTCTACTAAGCCTTGCAACCCCCGTTCTCGGCTTTACTACCATCTCAGTGGGTTCTACGGCATCCTGGATTGACTGGTGCCATTTGAACATGGCAGTTAACATATGCTTTTGCTTGGACTATGTCCTAGAAATAACCATGGAAGTTGCCATCCCGGTGGATGCATCGAAGGCAAATGGAACATTACAAAAACAAAAACTAACTGCCCGCATCAAGTATTAAAAAAAAAAATAATCGCCCGCAATAACTATATAAAAAAAAATAACTGCCCACATTAAGCATTAAACAAAAACCTAATCGCCCGCAATAAGTATATATAAAAAAAACTAACCGCCCACATCAAGTTTAAAAAAAAAACCTAATCACCCGCAATAAGTATATAAAAAAAAAATAACTGCCCGCATCAAGTAAGAATTTTTTTTTTCTTATTAAAAATTAACCCCTAAACCGCCATCCACCACCAACGCAGTCAACTAATTTAACTATTAACTCCTACACCACCAACCCCACAACGCAAATAAATAACTTAAATATCAAACCCCCTAAACTAACAACCCCTAAATTAACACCTTAATTACATAGAATAAAAAACAACTAGCTTACAAAAAATTAAAAAGGCTAACATTACAGAAAATAAAAAAACAAATTACCAAAGTTTAAAAAATTAAACCTAATCCTTATGAAAATTAAAAACCCCCTCAAAAATAAAAGCACTTCCTAATCTAAGAATAAACTACCAATAGCCCTTAAAAGGGCTTTTTGTAGGTCATTGCCCTAAAAAAATCAGCTCTTTTAAGAATTAAACATACTAACCCTTACAGTAAAAACCCCCACCTACCAAACCCCACAAAATAAGAAACCTAACTCTAAAAAAACCTAAACTACCCATTGCCCTGAAAAGGGCATTTGTATGGGCATTGACCTTAAAAGGGCATTTTGCTCTTTTGCAAAGTGCCCCAAAAAACCTGTTAAAAAATTAAAAAAACTAAAAAAAAAAAAAAACTAACACTAAAGCCCCAAATAGATACTCACGGGTCCTGAAGTCCAGCGGAGAAGATCTTCTTCCAGGTGGTCCATCATGGGGGTGCAGAGTGGAGATGCGGAGCGGTGTTTCCAGATGTGGCGATCCTCAGAGGTGGCGATGATCCTTGGCGGTGGTCCCCAGCAGTGGTGCTCCTCAACGGTGTGGAGATTCCTCTTCATGCAATCCTCCGCCGCACACTGAAGATTAAATCCAAGGTACCCCATATTTATTGGGGTACCTTGAAATTCCTATTGGCTGACATTTTCACAGCCAATAGGATGAGCGCAAGTGAAATCTTATTGGCTAGTAAACAGCCAATAGGATTTCACTTGCTCTCATCTTATTGGCTGTTAGCGTCGGCAGCTGTGCACGCATCCTCAAAGGAATGTTGGCAGTGCAAGGCCAAAAGCGAAGCTGCATCCAGGTGGATTCCGAAAATGGCAGGGTGGTGAAATAATCCACCGAAGGTGAATGATTCTTTCACCACCCTGTCATTTTCTGAAACGGTGGATGCAGCGAAGGCAAATGGAGCATTACAAAAACAAAAACTAATCGCCCGCATCATGTATTAAAAAATAATAATAATAATTGCCTACAATAACTATATAAAAATAAAATAACCGCCCGCATCCAGTATTAAAAAAAACCCTAATCGCCCGCAATAAGTATATAAAAAAAACTAACTTCCCGCACCCCTAATCTAAGAGAAATCAGCTTTTTTAAGAATTAAACATACTAAGACCCCTAACAGTAAACCCCCCACCCACCAAACCCCCCCCCAAAAAAAACTTAACACTAACAACAAAAAAAAACAAAATAAAAAACCTAACACTAACAAAACCAAAACTACCCTCCACAGCGGCGTGGAGGTTCCTCTTCATGTGATCCTCCGCCGCACACCGAAGATTAAATTCAAGGTACCCCATATTTATTGGGGTACCTTGAAATTCCTATTGGCTGACAATTTCACAGTGGGGTACCTTGGGTTTAATCTTCAGTGTGCGGAGGATGAACGCATGAAGAGGAACCTCCCCGCCTCCGAGGAGCACCGCCGCTGGGGACCGCTGCCAATGACCATCGCCGCCTCCGAGGATCGCCACATCTGGAAACACCGCTCCGCATCTCCGCTTCACGCCAAATTCACTGTGGATGAAGATGATTGACCCGCCTGGAAGAAGATCTTCTCCACCGGACTTCAGGACCCATGAGTATCTATTTGGGGATTTAGTATTAGGTTTTTTTCTTAATTTTTAAAAAAAATTTAATTTAGGGTTTTTTAGGGCACTTTGCAAAAAGACCTAAATGCCCTTTTAAGGGCAGTGCAAAAGAGATAAACGCCCTTTTAAGGGCATCGCCCAAACAAATGCCCTTTTCAGGGCAAAATAGTTTTTTTTTATTTTGGGGGGTTTGGTGGGTGGGGGGTTTTACTGTTAGGCTGTCTTAGTATGTTTAATTCTTAAAAGAGCTGATTTCTTTAGGGCAATGCCCTAAAAAAGGCCCTTTTATTTGTAGTTTATTCTTATATTAGGGGGTGTTCCCCCCTTCTCTTTGGCTCCCCCCCCTTCTCTTTGGCTCTCTCTCCCCTTCTCTTTGGCTCTCTCTCCCCCCTTTGGCTCTCTCTCACCCCTTCGGCTCTCTCTCCCCCCCTCTTTGGCACTTCTCCCCCCCTCTCCTGCTCCCTCTCTGGCTCTGTCTTGAAGTCTTCACATTGCGGGACCCTGCCCGGCAACGCCCCATCGCGGCGCCACCCGCCCGGCCACGCCCATTGCGACGCCCGGCCACGCCCCCACCACAATGCTCCCGTCGGCCACAAACAGCTGTGAGGTCTGGGGAGCGCATGGCCGCTTCTCACGCAGCACACCTCACAGCTGTTGAGTAGCTCGCGCTCCATATCTCTTGCCACAGGCTGGTTCAATCAGCTTACCTCGCGCTCCCCAGACCTCACAGCTGTTTGTGTACCTCGCGCTCCCTATCTCAAGGCCAAGTGTTTGTCTCTACTGCGCATGACGGCTTCAGACAAACACTTGGCCTTTTATAATATAGGATAGCTACATTGTAGCTATCTTAGGGTTTATTTTTATTTTACAGGCAACTTTGTATTTATTTTAACTAGGTAAAATAGTTATTAAATAGTTATTAACTGTTTAATAACTTCCTAGTTAAAATAAATACAAATATACCTGTAAAATAAAACCTAACCTAAGTTACAATTACACATAACACTACACTATAATTAAATTAATTCCCTAAACTAAATACAATTAAATACAATTAAATAAAATTATCTAAAGTACAAAAAACCCCCACTAAATTATAGAAAATAATAAACAAATGATTAGATTTTTAAACTAATTACACCTAATCTAATCCCCCTAACAAAATAAAAAAGCCCCCCCAAAATAAAAAAGCCCTACCCTACACTAAATTACAAATAGCCCTTAAAAGGGCCTTTTGCGGGGCATTGCCCCAAAGTAATCAGCTCTTTTACCTGTAAAAAAAATTACAATCCTTCCCCAACATTAAAACCCACCACCCACACAACCAACCCTACTTTAAAACCCACCCAATACCCCCTTAAAAAAACCTAACACTAACCCCTTGAAGATCACTTTACCGGGAGACGTCTTCACCCAACCGGGCCAAAGTCCTCAACGAAGCCGGGAGAAGTCTTCATCCAAGCCGGGAAGAAGAGGTCCTCCAGACGGGCAGAAGTCTTCATCCAGACGGCATCTTCTATCTTCATCCATCCGGTGCGGAGCGGCCAATCGGAATTAAGGTAGTAAAAATCCTATTGGCTGATGCAATCAGCCAATAAGATTGAAGTTCAATCCTATTGGCTGATCCAATCAGCCAATAGGATTGAGCTTGCATTCTATTGGCTGATTGGAACAGCCAATAGAATGCGAGCTCAATCCTATTGGCTGATTGGATCAGCCAATAGGATTGAACTTCAATCCTATTGACTGATTGCATCAGCCAATAGGATTTTTACTACCTTAATTCCGATTGGCTGATAGAATTCTATCAGCCAATTGGAATTGAAGGGACGCCATGTTGGATGACGTCACTTAAAGGACCCGTCATTGTTGAAGAAGACTCCGGATGAAGAGGATGCTCCGCGTTGGATGTCTTGAAGATGGAGCCGATCCGCGCCGGATGGATGAAGATAGAAGATGACGTCTGGATGAAGACTTCTGCCCGTCTGGAGGACCTCTTCTGCCCGGTTGGGTGAAGATGTCTCCCGGTAAGGTGATCTTCAAGGGGTTAGTGTTAGGTTTTTTTAAGGGGGTATTGGGTTTGTTTTAGAGTAGGGTTGGTTGTGTGGGTGGTGGGTTTTAATGTTGGGGGGATGTAATTTTTTTTATAGGTAAAAGAGCTGATTACTTTGGGGCAATGTCCTGCAAAAGGCCCTTTTAAGGGTTATTTGTAATCTAGTGTAGGGTAGTGCTTTTTTTATTTTGGGGGGGCTTTTTATTTTATTAGGGGGATTAGATTAGGTGTAATTAGTTTAAAAATCTTGTAATTTTTTTATTATTTTCTGTAATTTAGTGGGGTTTTTTTTGTACTTTAGATAATTTTATTTAATTGTATTTAATTGTATTTAGTTTAGGGAATTAATTTAATTATAGTGTAGTGTTAGGTGTAATTGTAACATAGGTTCGGTTTTATTTCACAGTTATATTTGTATTTATTTTATCTAGGAAGTTATTAAATAGTTAATAACTATTTAATAACTATTCTACCTAGTTAAAATAAATACAAAGTTGCCTGTAAAATAAAAATAAACCCTAAGATAGCTACAATGTAACAGTTATATTGTAGCTATCTTAGGGTTTATTTTATAGGTAAGTATTTAGTTTTAAATAGGAATAATTTATTTAATGATAGGAATATTTATTTAAATTATATTTAAGTTAGGGGGTGTTAAGGTTAGGGTTGGACTTAGGTTTAGGGGTTAATAAATTTAATATAGTGGCGGCGACGTTGGGGAGGCAGATTAGGGGTTAATAAATATAATGTAGGTGGTGTAGGGGGGCAGATTAGGGGTTAATAAATATAATGTAGGTGGCGGTGGTGTAGGGGGGGCAGATTAGGGGTTAATAAATATAATGTAGGTGGCGGTGGTGTAGGGGGGGCAGATTAGGGGTTAATAAATATAATGTAGTTGGCGGTGGGCTCCGGGAGCAGCGGTTTAGGGTTTAAACACTTTATTTAGTTGCAGCGGGGTTATTTAATTGAGCGGCGATTTAGGGGTTAATACATTTATTAGAGTTGCGGTGGGCTCCGGGAGCGGCGGTATAGGGGGTAAATCAGTATAGTATAGTGTGGGTGTTTAGTGACAGGGTACGAATAAAGCTGGGAAAAAGCCGAAGAGCAGCGAGATCGATGACTTTTAGTTAACAACAGTCCGCTGCTCATCGCACCCTACTTGGTGCGCAGCTTTTTGACAGCTTTTTTGATAATTTTGGAGACCGTATTCAGGTCCGCGGCAGCGATGTTAGGCGATCTTAGGCAAGCGTATTGGTGCCGTCGAATGCAGGTAAGTTGACAGCTTGATAAATAGATGCTTTAACCGTATGTATCGAAAGGAAGTGTATGTATAAGTGTCAGTTTGTACATTATTATTGATATAAATGCTTATTTTTTCAATGTTAGTGTCTACATTATTGATACAGTAACTCTGCACTGTTACATTATAAATTATGTGTGGGCGGAGTTACGGAAATTGCTTATCGCAACTTCCGAAAATATTTAACGGGCATAGGAATTTACATATATGTCAGTGTCAATCAAACACTGCACATTTGTCGAAAGCCACGCCTCTCACTCGTGGAAAATCGTGTTTGTTGCTCGCGACTAACCACGCCCCTTCCTCGCGCCATTTAGACATTTAAAATATTAAGCTTTAACATTATCTGACGCAGTTAGGAAAAAGCAGTCTGTGAGGAGAGTTGCTGTAGTGAGAGATCAGTTAGTTTAATAGCGGAGGATCGTATTTTGTATAACTTTTTAGCATTATTACTTATTCTTTATAAAAGCTAAAGATAAGCCTGTTTTTTTATTTTTAACAGCTTTTTTTAAAGGTTTAGTGGTGACAAAAAAAAAAGATTCACATCATGAGCTTTTTAGAAAGCTAAAGAAAGGGAAGATAAGTAATGTTATTAAGCTTTTTAAAAGCTATAGTACTAACAAAAAACAAAATTCATAATAGTTTTTTGCTACATAAGTAGCATAGTAAAATATAAAATATATATATATATATATACTAGTCCTAAAGCCCATTCACACGGGCAATTTTTTGCAGTACAGCGGTCCCACCCCTTGCGCTCTCTCCCTCCCCCTCTCTTTTGCTCTCTCTCCCTCCCCCCTCTCTTTTGCTCTCTCTTTCCCCCTCTCTTTTGTGCTCTCTCCCCCTCTCTTTTGAGCTCTCTCTCTCCCCCCTCTCTTTTGCGCTCTCTCTCTCCCCCTCTCTTTTGCACTCTCTCTCTCCCCCTCTATTTTACGCTCTCTCCCCTCTCTTTTGTGCTCTGTCTCCCCCTCTCTTTTGCACTCTCTCTCTCTCCCCCTCTCTTTTGCGCTCTCTCTCTCTCCCCCCTCTCTTTTGTGCTCTCTCTCTCTCCCCTCTCTTTTGCGCTCTCTCCCCCCTCTCTTTTGCACTCTCTCTCCCCCTTTATTTTGCGCTCTCCCCCCCTCTGTTTGCACTCTCTTTCTCTCCCCCCTCTTTTGCGCTCTCTCTCCCCCCTCTCTTTTGTGCACTCTCCCCCCTCTCTTTTGCTGTCTCTCTCCCTCTCTTTATCCCCCCTCTTCTGCTCTCTCTCCCCCTCTCTTTTGAGCTCTCTCTCTCCCCCTCTCTTTTGTGCTCTCTCTCTCCCCCTCTCTTTTGAGCTCTCTCTCCCCCTCTCTTTTGCACTCTCTCTCTCCCCCTCTCTTTTGCGCTCTCTCTCTCCCCCCTCTCTTTTGTGCTCTCTCCCCCTCTCTTTTGCGCTCTCTCTCTCCCCCCTCTCTTTTGCGCTCTCTTTCTCCCCCTCCCTTTTGTACTCTCTCCCCCCTTTCTTTTGCGCTCTCTCTCCCCCCTCTCTTTTGCGCTCTCTCCCCCCTCTCTTTTGCGCTCTCTCCCCCCTCTTTTGCGCTCTCTCTCCCCCCTCTTTTTTGCACTCTCTCTCCCCCCTCTTTTGCGCTCTCTCTCCCCTCTCTTTTGCACTCTCTCTCTCTCCCCCTCTCTTTTGCGCTCTCTCCCCCTCTGTTTTGCTCTCTCTCCCACCCTCTTTTGCACTCTATCTCTCCCCCCTCTCTTTTGCTCTCTCTCCCCCCCCTCTCTCTCTCTCCCCTCTATCTCTCCCCCCCTCTGCCCCCTCTCTTCCCCCCCCTCTATCTCTCCCCCCTCTCTCTCTCTTTCCCCCCTCTCTCTCTCTCTCCCCCCCCCTCTCTCTCCCCTCCCTCTCGCCCCCCTCTCTCTCTCCCCTCTCTTTTTATCTCTCCCCCCTCTCTATCTCTCCCCTCCCTCTCTCCCCCCCTCTCTCTCTCTCCTCTCTTTTTATCTCTCCCCCTCTCTATCTCTCTCCCCTTTATCTTGCAAGCGACTGCACCCGACCACGCCCCCTTCACGCCCGGCCATGCCCCCTTCACACCCAGCCACGCCACATTCACGTCCGTCCACGTCCCTGATCATGCCCGGCCAAGCCCACCTCTGCCGCAGATCAGGTAGGGATCTCAAAGGCCAGGTGTGTTTGTCCTCGTGCTGTCTCTACTGCGCATGACAGCTTCGGACAAACACACTTGGCCTTTTATATAATAGGATATATATATATATATATATATATATATATAAAACAAAATATACTCTTTATTAATAAGGGATGCTTGCAGGTGTCTAGTTGGTTCTATTTGGGCATTCTTTAAGATTATACTGCCTATGTACCCAGGAGGGTTTCACTTATTTAGTTATTCAATTTTGGTCTATATCATTTAAATATTTTTTGAGTATTTGTATTTATTTTTTTGTGACATAGTTCTATTGGTCAATGTTCTATTGAAGGGTATAATTTACCACTCGTAGAGTAGTGACAAATTGGTATTTCACTTGAATATATATATGCTCCTAAATGAGGTGTGCTGTTTGGGTAATTCCGGAGTAATAATTTGCGAGATAGTTTAACATATGATAAGGGACAACAATTTGGTTTCTCTCAGATTTGTTTTAGATAATCATGATGACCTTTCAGTTTATGTGTGTCTGTGGGTTTAGTACTTTGCGTTGCACGGGGGGATTGAGAAAAGGGTTGAGCATGTAGTGGAGTTTGCCCGGTTGGTAGACAGAGTGGGTTCTGCTCTCCCCTGTATTTGCTAGAGTAGTGTGTTATTTGTTTATTTATTTTTAATTTACATGTGTGGTTGTTATGGCACACGGATTGGACAAGACATAACATGTGATCATGGACACTGCCCTGCAGTGGGTGTGATTTGGTAAAACAAACAGACGCGATTATGAGTATGTGCGAATATAACACCCGGGTAGGTCTAGGCTTCACATATGGGGCTGTTTACTCAACTGGATCTGCAACCGGATATGTGAGAGATTTAATAGAATGTTTTATTTACTTGATGTTGTGACTTAGCGATTTGTTGCTGACAACTAGCGACTGATGGGCGGAGTATGCCTGCATTATACCTGGGAGTTATTGCTATTGGACAATCATGTGGCTACAGTGATTGTACCACGGAAATTGTTTGTAGCGTGTTGGTTTACTTTGTTATTTTAGTTTCATTTTATGTTGCATTTGGAACATTGTTTGTTTGATCTGTGGCTGGGATTGGGGACACTGACGATAATAAGAATATAATCTGTACTTTATCATGAAGTTTTCATGTAACACGTTATTTTCACTTAACCATGTGTTGGCTATCTACCTATCAAATTTTGGTATTTGGGGGTGTGTATGTAACAGGACCTTTGATTGATTTTGAGGTTTTTGAGAGTGTGTTTGGGGCTTATATAATTCAAATGGTAACACAAGTAAAAATAGGGCTATTGTGATTTCATCAAATTATATATTTTTTGAGTACGGACACAATTTAAAAAAAAAAGCAAAAAAAAAAAAAAAGCACTGTGTGTACACATATTTATTCATTTCTATTTGTACATATGTATTTACAGACATATACACATAGAAACACATAAATACATATATAATCAGAAAGGAAGTAATTAAAGCGCCAAAGAACAAATGGCCGGGTCCAAAGTTTATAAAAAATATATATCAATTTATTCAAACAATATCATATAAAAATTAACATTCCATTAAAACAGTAATCAAGGATCCAAGATTTTACAATAAGTTAAAACCAATTTCAAATTAAAACAATTCTTTACTTAGACAGTCTTTCCATGTAACAGTAAAGGATCAATCATGTGGATTATCTGGCTGTGTGAGGTGTTTAACCCCTTAATGACCGGACCATTTTTCAATTTTCTTACCCTTAATGACAATGGCTATTTTTACATTTCTGCAGTGCTTGCGTTTAGCTGTAATTTTCCTCTTACTCGTTTACTGTACCCACACATATTATATACCGTTTTTCTCGTCATTAAATGGACTTTCTAAAGATACCATTATTTTCATCATATCTTATAATTTACTAAAAAAAAATGATAAAATATGAGGAAAAAATGGAAAAAAACACACTTTTTCTAACTTTGACCCCCAAAATCTGTTACACATCTACAACCACCAAAAAACACCCATGCTAAATAGTTTCTAAATTTTGTCCTGAGTTTAGAAATACCCAATGTTTACATGTTCTTTGCTTTTTTTGCAATTTATGGGGCAATAAATACAAGTAGCACTTTGCTATTTCCAAACCACTTTTTTTCAAAATGAGCGCTAGTTACTTTGGAACCCTGATATCTGTCAGGAATACCTGAATATCCCTTGACATGTATATATTTTGTTTTAGAAGACATCCCAAAGTATTGATCTAGGCCCATTTTGGTATATTTCATGCCACCATTTCACCGCCAAATGTGATAAAAAAAAAAAAAAAAGTTCACTTTTTCACAAATTTTGTCACAAACTTTAGGTTTCCCACTGAAATTATTTACAAACAGCTTCTGCAATTATGGCACAAATGGTTGTAAATGCTTCTCTGGGATCCCCTTTGTTCAGAAATAACAGACTTATATGGCTTTGTGGTTGCTTTTTGGTAATTAGAAGGCCGCTAAATGCCGCTGCGCACCACACATGTTTTATGCCCAGGAGTGAAGGGGTTAATTAGGGAGCTTGTAGGGAGCTTGTAGGGTTAATTTTAGCTTTAGTGTAGTGTAGTAGACAACTCCAAGTATTGATCTAGGCCCATTTTGGTATATTTTATGCCACCATTTCACCGCCAAATGCGAGCAAATAAAAAAAAAAACTTTACATTTTTCACAATTTTAGGTTTCTCACTGAAATTATTTACAAACAGCTTGTGCTATTATGGCAGAAATTGTTGTAAAAGCTTCTCTGGGATCCCCTTTGTTCAGAAATAGCAGACTTATATGGCTTTGGCGTTGCTTTTTGGTAATTAGAAGGCCGCTAAATGCTGCTGCGCACCACACGTGAATTATGCCCAGCAGTGAAGGGGTTAAATTAGGTAGCTTGTAGGGAGTTTGCAGGGTTAATTTTAGAGATCAGCCTCCCACCTGACACATCCCACCCCCTGATCCCTCCCAAACAGCTCTCTTCCCTCCCCCACCCCACAATTGTTACCGCCATCTTAAGTACTGGCAGAAAGTCTGCCAGTACTAAATAAGTTTTTTTTTTTAAATAAAAATTATAAAATATTTTAGTTGTGATGGACCCCTGCCTTAGCACCAACCTCCCTGATCCCCCCCTCCAGCTCTCTAACCCTCTCCCCTACCTAATTACCGCCATCTTGGGTACTGGCAGCTGTCTGCCAGTACCCAGTTTGGCCCCACTGGCCAAACTATTTAAATTTTATTTATAACTTTTATTTGTATTTTTTATACAAATTTATTTCTGTAGTGTAGCAGCCCCCCCACAATACCCCCACCCCCTCCCCCTCCCAGATCCTTTTATATGTAAAAAAAAAAAAAAAAAAAAAAAAATTAACTTTTTTTTTTTTACTTTTTTTTTTTCCCCTTCCTTCATTGGTGTCAGTGTGGTAATGCGTGCACGTGCACGTGCACGTGCATCCACGTGCACGCGCGCACCTGTGCACGCTCGCACACACGCTCCCTCCTCCCACTGGGCAAAGGCACCATCGGCACCATCACTACCGGTGCAGAGAGGGCCACAGAGTGGCTCTCTCTGCATCGGAGGCTTGTAAAGGGGTATTGCAGGATGCCTCCATATCGAGGCATCACTGCAATACCCTCAGAGCTGCTGGAAGTGATTGTGATCACTTCCAGCACTCTGTTAGACAACTGACGTACCAGGTACGTCCATTGTCATTAACTGCTTGTTAATGCATGACGTACCAGGTACGTCAGTTGTCATTAAGGGGTTAATAAAGATATTTAAGCTTGAGAGACAATTTTTGTGTAGTGGTCTGTCTGCTGTTGGATGAATGTATTTCACATCATATGGTAAATGAATTTGTGCAATATGAATGTGCTTGTGTTGGCAGTTTGTGGATGTCTTTATAAAAGCTATATGTGAGTAGAAGTGCCAAAAAGTAATTGTGTCGACTACACGCTGGGGCGCCATTTTGGGTGGACTCGCATGTCTAGCAGTGCACACGACTACCCAGCATGGAGACCCAAACATTGCACACTAGGTTAAAAGACCTGCTGGAGGATTATGGCAGAAGGTTATGTGAGAGGCTGGACACCCTTATTGATAAATTTCAAGAGACCAGCTTACGGAGAGACAGCGCCGCAGCGGACCGCAACGAAGTACAGGAGTCACAGAGCGACTTAGTCCCTGCGGCTCCCCAGGCGCGCTCCTCGCCAGTGTCTCCATCGGAAACAAGCCTCTTGATGAAGTGCCACTCTCTCACTACTGATCCGGGTGACTTGCACACATGGAGGGGACCGCACTATGGCCGCTCGCACACGATGGCGGGTACCTTAGGTAACACAGAGCGTACCGGCACTCAGGCATCTCCAGGCTTGCTCATCCCAGTTCCCAACTTAGCACGCCTGTTACTGCAACCCTGCTGGGAACCTTATCGGCTCGTGCAGTCATACTGGACCGCGAGTTACTGCTCCCCCAGGAGTCTTTGGTCTGAAAGGCGATCCACACTTAGATTGATGCGGACATTAAGAGCAGGTATTGGTTAAACAGGATGGACAGACCTCACAGCCTGAACTTTCTAACGCCTGATTTGTCCTACTGAGACGTTTAGGAACTCTAGTGAAATGCCTTTTTTTTTTTTTATCCTTCTTCTTTACTGTGGGTAACTATGCCACAGTATCCATGAAGACCTGGTGTCTGATACTCAGATGAGGACTGGCTACTTATCAAAATATTCAACTGTTTCTTTAAAGTTTAGGTTCTTGTGGGCTATCTATTACGTATTTAAGGTTTAAAAATACCCATTCTATGCAACATGTTTCCCCAACGGCTATATAGCCTGAATAACACTTAGTAAGGCCCCACATATATAAATGAGTTAGCAAAATGTTTGTTCTATTAGATATACTGTTAGATTTGGTAGATGTTTATGCACCATGTTTGCCCATTTTAATACTATTTGAAAAACTAAGCATTGCTCTCACATGCATAGTTTGTCTATTTGCTTAGTTTAGTTGCTACATCAAATATTCCACTCTAGGTTTGGTTGGTATATGTGAATTAGTTTTCCTTTGTACCTATATGTGTCCTCCCCTCCCCCCCTCTACACATAATAACAGTTTATATGATCTACTGTCCTCCATGTTTGTGATGTCTGTGCAGCCTGTATGCTAAATTTACTTGTTTCTCAAGGCTAGGTATTGTTCTATGCACATAAACCACAGGGAACAGCTATTTAGTATTGCTTAGGTGTGTAAATGGGGAATGATGTATTGTGCAGGGCTACTCATACATGATCTGATTATCTAGTTGCCATGGCGCGTAGGGTCTATGTTTAATTGCAACGCTGGAGACCAAGGTTCATGTTCTGCCAAGTAGACTAAGGGTCTGTATATTAACTTTTTGATACTACTATAAGAGATGAGATGTGAGGACGAAAACACATTTATATTTATAACAAAAAAAGGGAACTCAGCACACCTCAATTTAGCAAAAGTGTAAATGCAATTTATTATAAAGTATCTAATTACAATTCTATGATATGAATCCACAACTTTCAGTCCATCCACACATACAAACTACTATCATTCATAAAACAATTGGATTCAACCCAGGCGTCCCTGGAAGAATCAACCAAGGCTCTCAGGAAACCGCTATTAATGTCTTAGAAAGTTCGTATAGATGAAAAAGTGAACAGTCCCTTAGACATGCAGAACTTTCACAGTTGTTTTGAATTTAAAATCTTTGATGCAATTTTTCAGATATGGTTGCTGTAAAAAGATTCTTTTCGATTACAAATATATCTTCTTATACATGAGATTTGAATAACATTTTGAACTCTGTAATCATTCCCTTGTTCAGCATACACCTTTTTATGATGAGTATAAGCACATATATGGGTTAGTGCAGGACAAAACAAAAAGCCGTTAGTTCCTCCAGCATATGCATTCAACTTTATGTTAACACTCAATATACTCCAAGGCTCTTTCCAAGTTCCCCTCTTTAAACCACACTTGCGGTTGGGTAATATTCAGCCCGGGTCTCGGTGCTTGACTATTCTAACAGTTCATGTTGTAACATATGCATAAAGTTTCTGACCCTTCCCAGTATTAGAGTGTTAATGAATTAAAGCGTCTCTAATGTGGTAGAAGCCGTGTGTTAAATCAGCAAGTGTATCACCAATCATCTGTATTGCGTCTGTATTAGCATAGAAGCTGGCCGGTTAGAACATGCATGTTAATTAGCTTTATAATACTTGCGATTTCACATCCTTTTGAATGAATGGAGATGCCCCCGACTTTTATCCACTCGTGCGGACGGGAGAACAAACACTTGATTCGGTCTTATGTCTTTATGGAACAACGGCTCTTTTCTGTAATCTTTTTGCATCAAAGTCCTTGTATCAACAAGCGGTTCAGAGAGCAGCCTTACACTCCGACGCGCGTTTCGGGACTCCGCCCTTTCTCAAGGAGTATACGTCATCATGGAAACGGCCTCTTTTAGAAAGGCCCAAGCGTGATTCTATTGGTGCATACACACACACCTATCTAATGCGTCATCCATTCAGCTATTATATGAAACAAAAATAATGTAACTTAAGACTATTTTAAAACTAACTAAATGTGATAATCTCACTACACGAGATTAATAATTATTGAAGCAGCAACGATGCAACAAAATGACACAGTTATTGCAAACCAAACGAACATATGAAAATAAAAGTTCGTTCTTTGTCTACATATTTTTTGTTACTTAAATATGTATAGACCCGATTACACGAATAGGATCTCTTTATAAGGGATTAAATTCTCACTCAACTTATTGAATATTATGTTAGATTCAATCTACCTGTATTGTTGCGAACCTAAATTAGACTCTATATCACCATTACTGTTTGCTGTCTAGGGTTGTAAAACAAAGAGAAGGGGGCAAAACAAATATCTACATGGGGATTATTTTATGCAGACTATCTAAATATTTGTTATTGTGTTCTAAGATCCCATTGAATATTTAGTTATAATGGGAAAATCATATTCATACGAAATGCCCCCAGGAAATATCTCTATTGAGACCCCTAGGTGACAGTGTGTCCAATTTTCTTATCCATTGGGCTTCTTTCTTGAACAATGCTTTTTGTCTATCCCCTCCTCTCCTAAAAGGAGGGACATCGTCTACTATTTGAAACCGCAATTGGCTTTTGTTGTGGGATGCCATTGTGAAATGATGAGATACTGGAGCATCCCAGTCTGAGTTGCCTATGGCAGCTTTATGTTGTCTGACCCTGTCACGGACACATTGGGTGGTCTCTCCCACGTACGCAAATCCACACGGACACTTAATAACATATATCACATAGCTTGAGTTGCATGTGTATGTGTTTTTAATTTCTATCTTACGTCCAGTGTGTGGATGTGTCACAATATCACCTTTTATCATAGAATTGCATTGTGCACAATTGTAGCAAGGGAAACAACCTTTCTTTTGTAAAGATGGAGCTGGACTTCTAGTCCCTAGATCAGCTCTAACGAGTACATCTTTCAGGTTTTTGTTTCTCTTGTATGATAAAAGGGGCGGATCTTTGAAAATTTCTGCCAATTGTGGTTCCTCTTTAAGAAGGTACCAATGTTTGTTAATACAGGTTTTAAGTTTTCTACTATGGAACCCATATTGTGTTACCAGGGGTACAGAGAATTGTTTCTTTTCCTTGAATTTAGGTTCAAGGAGAGAAGTTCTCTCAATCTGATCTACTCTTTCCAAATTTTCTTGTATTACTTGATTAGGATATCCTCTTTCCCTAAATTTGCTTGCCATTTCATCTAATCTAATTTGTAATTTGTTGGAATCAGATACGATTCTTTTCGTTCTGAGTAGCTGGCTATATGGTAAGCTTCTTATGGTATTAGGAGGATGAAAGCTATCAAAGCTAAGTAAATTATTGCGGTCTGTTGCTTTTGAGAATATATCACATTCTAATCTACCTTCTTCAATATATACCATTGTGTCTAAGAAGCTAATTCTCTCTGTACTGCTTTCCATAGTAAATTTTAGGTAATCTGTTTTTTAATTAAGGGTCTCTAAAAAATGTGTAAGAGTATGTTCTTCTCCTGTCCATAATAGGAATACATCGTCTATATATCTATACCAACATTTTATGTTGGTCTTAAATGGATCCTCACTATAGACAAATTGTTCCTCAAATTTTCCTACAAAAAGATTTGCGTATGTAGGAGCTACATTAGAGCCCATCGCGGTCCCTTTGGTTTGTACATAGAAGGTGTCTTCAAACATAAAGTAACTTTCATAAAGGATTATTTTAAATAAATCAGATATCAATCTTCTTTCTGAAGGTGTAAATAGCCTTTCTTTATCAATGTAATAGAAGACACCTTCCATGCCCAATTCATGAGGAATAGAAGTATATAAATTTGAAATGTCCATAGTAACCAAAATTGCATGTGGGGGTACCCTGATCTGTTTAATTTTATTTATGAAATCAGTAGTGTCTTGTAGATAAGATGCAATACTTCCCAAGAGCGGTCTAATTAAAGTATCTAAGAATATGGCAATAGGTTGAAAAATTGAATCTGTGCCTGCCACTATTGGGCGGCCAGGAGGCTTTTTCAAATTCTTATGAATCTTGGGTAAGATATAAAACACTGGAATAATAGGATGTTGATTAATGAGAAATTTCATTTGTTTAGATGTAATTATATTCATTTCTTTTGCCATTTCTACTATTTCCAGTATTTTATTCTGTATCCTTTTAGTTGGATCGAAATAAATCATTTTGTAATTTTCTTGTTTGGATAATTGGGACAAAATCTCATTTCTATAGTCATCATGATCCATGATGACGATAGCTCCGCCCTTGTCCGCCGATTTCAATACAATTGTGTTGTCATTTTGTACCTCTGTCAATAATTTCTTCTGTTCTACTGTTAAGTTATGTTTGTGTCTAAATTTGTGGCTGAATATTACCCAACCGCAAGTGTGGTTTAAAGAGGGGAACTTGGAAAGAGCCTTGGAGTATATTGAGTGTTAACATAAAGTTGAATGCATATGCTGGAGGAACTAACGGCTTTTTGTTTTGTCCTGCACTAACCCTTATATGTGCTTATACTCATCATAAAAAGGTGTATGCTGAACAAGGGAATGATTACAGAGTTCAAAATGTTATTCAAATCTCATGTATAAGAAGATATATTTGTAATCGAAAAGAATCTTTTTACAGCAACCATATCTGAAAAATTGCATCAAAGATTTTAAATTCAAAACAACTGTGAAAGTTCTGCATGTCTAAGGGACTGTTCACTTTTTCATCTATACGAACTTTCTAAGACATTAATAGCGGTTTCCTGAGAGCCTTGGTTGATTCTTCCAGGGACGCCTGGGTTGAATCCAATTGTTTTATGAATGATAGTAGTTTGTATGTGTGGATGGACTGAAAGTTGTGGATTCATATCATAGAATTGTAATTAGATACTTTATAATAAATTGCATTTACACTTTTGCTAAATTGAGGTGTGCTGAGTTCCCTTTTTTTGTTATTTGTAGATGGTAGAATTGGAGGTTTTACTAAACTCTTGCACCCTAAATATATATATATAATCTTTTATTTATTTTTTCGACAGTGGATAGAATGCTTTAGTGGTGCTGTGATTAACTATTTATTTAACATTTATATTTATGCCCTTTCTGCGACACCAGGGGCTTATGAATGTACTCTTTTTAAAGCTTGCTTATGAATGGTCCCCATTTAATAACGCCGCAGCTTGTCCCCCAGAAGACCTAACTTTTGATAGTTTGATAATTCTGTCCCTGTGGTTGAAAAATCTGTATTGAAAATTCCCTTTTGAATGTATTTTCTAATTGCAGGCTGTACTTTCATTTTGACAGTATTCTAGAGGATCACTACTTTACTTACGCTCATGAGTGTTCTTCAGAGACCCTTGATATTGTTATAGCTTAGTGCTTAAAGCAAGTTATCCGATTGCTTAAGCAGTGTAAAGAAAAGAAAACAAAAAATCTTGAGGTACTTGCAACGGGATCCAAGAGTGGTCCCTCTATTATATTATGCCTTCCCCTATCTTCAGTAATGCCTTTCCATGTAAGGTCCATGAGTGGCCTTTTGAGTATGATAGGGAGGGTTAACTTCTATATAGGCACTGTATATTAATATGTCATGGAATGTAATCACTTACTGTACTACATTATTTACTGTTTGTTTGCCTATCCTTAGTACCTCAATAAAAAACTATTTAAAAATAAAAAAAAGAATAAAAAAAAAAAAGTAATTGTGTCTTCAAATTAAGTGTTAAAATTTTTTTTGAAAAAATTGTTGAAAAACAAACCTTTCAAACGATAATCAAAGAACAGTGTGAACACACAACCTTAATAAAACAATTGTAAATCAACGATCTTCAAATTTGTGCAGTAATAGTCAAAGGAAATAACAATCAATAGTGAAAAATAAAACTTGCAAGTTAAAAGAAAAAGGAAAAAATAGTCCTGAATGAGTGTGAGCAATCACACAACCATAAGAAATGTCAGATTGAGATATAAGTGTATACTTGTTTTTCCTCCCAAATGAGGTGCAGTGGTTTTCTCCCAGTGTAAAGTGCAATCTATCTCCTAAGTGGTGACCCAAACGTTCAATTCAATTTTCTGCAGTTTTTAGTCCTTTCTGCCAAAAAACAAAAACAATAATAGTGCAGATGTTTTAAACAAAATAATCCTACCAGAGTGTCAATTACCAGTCGACGCGTTTCGGTCATACACTGACCTTTATCAAGACTCTTGATTTTTTAACACTTAATTTGAAGACACAATTACTTTTTGGCACTTCTACTCACATATAGCTTATTTAAAGACATCCACAAACTGCCAACACAAGCACATTCATATTGCACAAATTCATTTACCATATGATGTGAAATACATTCATCCAACAGCAGACAGACCACTACACAAAAATTGTCTCTCAAGCTTAAATATCTTTATTAAACACCTCACACAGCCAGATAATCCACACGATTGATCCTTTACTGTTACATGGAAAGACTGTCTAAGTAAAGAATTGTTTTAATTTGAAATTCTTTTTACTTATTGTAAAATCTTGGATCCTTGATTACTGTTTTAATGGAATGTTAATTTTTATATGATATTGTTTGAATAAATTGATATATATTTTTTATAACCTTTGGACCCGGCCATTTGTTCTTTGGCGCTTTAATTACTTCCTTTCTGATTATCCATTTGTTTGACCGCTAGGGGTCAATTTATTAAAGCAAAGGGTCCCATTAGCATTAGGCGCTTAGTGTTAACTCTTACTTCACATAAATACATATATACAAATATAGACATATATATATAAGTGCAATGGAGCCCTTTGCAGTAAAGTAGCTGACAAATGATAAATAATTTTAATGCAATATTCATATTTAATAAAGTGTTTAACTGTGTATTTACTGTAAATTTTTAAAATTCCAATGTTCTTCTTACAGGGAAATATGTTCTACGTATTTATAATGATATTCCAATATAAATAATACTTTCAACTTGTAATATGTGTGCTACCCGACTTGCACAAAAAGCCTCTGTCTAGCAAAGTTAACAAGTGAGCGGGAGTGCAAAATATTGATCCACTCATAATCTAGCCCTTATATATAATAATAAATTAAATGTACACATAAACAATTTCTGTAACATAACAAATTTCAAATATCCAAACTATTCATATTATATATCTCCTCAATCTTCATTTGTCTCATCAAATGCCATTTACCAATGTTTCAAGAATTGTAATAGAATTCATTAATCAGATCATCAAAAGCATCACATTGCTCTAATGCCATCTAATAATGAATTTCATTTTTCACTTCTCTCAGTTTCAGTTCTCTTTTTAATTTCCATAATTTAAGAATTACATTTCTTCCTCTTAAAAAGTCTATATTAAGAAATATTGTTTAGGAACCATAATGACCCCCCCTAGAATAACATTTCCAGACTTGCAAAAGAAAAAAAATCTCTAAATAATTTCTTC
The DNA here is from genome assembly GCF_027579735.1 of Bombina bombina. Lineage (NCBI taxonomy): Eukaryota > Metazoa > Chordata > Amphibia > Anura > Bombinatoridae > Bombina > Bombina bombina. Next base: position 13,912,852 of record NC_069500.1, read on the forward strand.
AGTCAAAAAAGTACTTCAAATCTTTATTTTTTTCATTTTTGAACTACAAAACAATTGATAATATCTGTTCTTTCTAGTCTACCAATTTTTATAGTGATCATTATACATTTCCCTGCATTATAAATATCTAATTGAGTGATATAAGAATAAACAATTCATTGAATGTGATTCTCTGCAAGAGGATAAAAGTGTTGCTTTTTCTGCTTGTTTAATACTTTGGGCTATTTACAAGCGGAATGCTAATTTATCGCACACTTGAAAATGGGCCGTTTGTAGGTGCGTGATAAATAACAAGCCAATACAAGTGACTGGTTATTGCTACCGCAAGCTCGCGTTAGCAATTAGAGCTTATAAAATTAACCAGAAATCAGATCGCTGGTTAATTTTATAATTGTGCCCCAATTGCCCTCAAAATACAGTGGTGTGTATTTCATTAAAAAATAAAATGATAGCATTTTTATTTTTTAATACAATGAGGCTGATTTACCAAATGTCTGTCGGACCTGATCCAACAGTGCGGATCAGGTCCGACAGACATCGCTGATTGCGGAGAGTAATGCGCTCTCCGTATTCAGCATTGCACCAGCAGCTCACAAGAGCTGCTGGTGCAACGCCGCCCCCTGCAGACTCGCGGCCAATCGGACGATTCCTGTCCGCCTCATCAGAGCAGGCGGACAGTGTTATGGGCATGGCTGGCTGCTTGCTGTATGGTTTAATTTCCTTTTCTCCACAAATGAGAGCAGCATTGAAAAGTAAAAAAAAAACAAAGAAAAAAAGAGCAGCATTTAAAAAATTCCCTGCATGTGTAATCCCAGATCTAGTGGTTAACAGAATGACCCAAAAACATTGCAGGGTGTAACAAAGAAAAAGGGAAAATGTGCAGAAGCTCCTTGTCAGTATAAACAAGAGCTGTTATGTGCCGTTTAGCTTATTACGTGGGCCAGCATATAGGATGGAAAAGAAGACTCTAATATGTGTGTGTAGACACAGTGCCTAAGAAGTACAAACACGACGTCTGCAAACTTTAGCTGCACCTGATCCTGTTTCGGCTCCTTGTTATTAAAGCCTTGTGGGGAAGAAGCAAAATGGTGTCCGCTATCTGCTTAATGCTGTCACTCACTCTGGATGTTTATAAACGAATAAGGGCATGTTTAAGGTCCTCAATGTGGCGGTTCAGCTCCTCAGGTGTTCCGACACCACTGGGTGTCTGCCTTTTGTCCCCAGCTGAGTATAAGCTTGCAGGAAAAGCTCCGGTCCCACAGAGCAACCTCACTGAGCGGCCATGTCCCAGCGTGGCCAGACTCCGCCCCTTCCAGTTGTGATTTTATCTTAGCTGTGAGCTAGCTGGTGAGTGCTGGGTGTTTCTTAGACATGTGCGATTCGTTTCGGATTTATTCGGAAATTCTGAAAATTCGGTCAATTCGGAGATTCGGATCGATTCAAATTTCCGAATTAAAATACTGCCAAATCTACCGAATGAATCCGAATTAGCTGCCGAATATACCGAATAAATCCGAATTAGCTCGGTAAATTCGGCATTCCCCCATAGGAAACAATGGGGCAGTTTCGGCTGAAAAAAAAAAACCTAACACCTGCAAAAAAAGCAGAGTTCAGCTCTTAACGCAGCCCCATTGTTTCCTATGGGGAAACACTAAGTCTACACCTAACACCCTAACATGAACCCCGAGTCTAAACACCCCTAATCTAACACTTATTAACCCCTAATCTGCCGCCCCCGCTATCGCTGACACCTACATTATACTATTAACCCCTAATCTTCCGCTCCGGACACTGCCGCCACCTACATTATCCCTATGAACCCCTAATCTGCTGCCCCCAACATCGCCGACACCTACATTATACTTATTAACCCCTAATCTGCCCCCCCCCAACGTCGCCGCAACCTAACTACTAGTATTAACCCCTAATCTGCCGACCAGACCTCGCCGCCACTATAATAAATGTATTAACCCCTAAACCGCCGCACTCCCGCCTCGCAAACACTATAATAAATTTTATTAACCCCTAATCTGCCCCCCCCAACGTCGCCGCAACCTAACTACAACTATTAACCCCTAATCTGCCGACCGGTCACCGCTACCACCTACATTATAGCTATGAACCCCTAATCTGCTGTCCCTAACATCGCCGACACCTATATTATATTTATTAACAATATATACAAAGATAGGGGAGTCAGGCTGTAGAAAAACACCAGGTATAGTAATTAACCTGGTTTAAACCTCATATAGAGGATTTGAATGCAGACCCTTTAAATATTATAACACTATTAATCGAAAGAGAGAAATGTGTAGTGTTAAAAATTGAATAACTACACGAAAGACAGGGATTTCAGCATCCAATTTTATTAAGGGTCAATTTACCCAGCTAAACATAAATGTCTAGAAAATTTAACAGTGCAGTATTGTTCTTACCAACATGTAGCAGATTAGCAACTTAGTAAATGGATAAATGGATAACATATAGCTATGCACAGAAGCTGTAACTAAATAATACATAGGATGCGTATGTTGGGTATCTTGAGACTAAAATGTGTGACCTATGCCTATTTATGTATATAGCGACCTAAACCACAGACAACACCTCTACCAGAGGTTGGCATGCAATAAATTGCACAAATCAGCCAACTTGGATAACCATGAGGATCTATGTTTGTGTGACACACCTCTTCGTACAGTGAATAAAACACGGTAGTGTCGTAAAATTTGCAAATTTAGATAATTCAACCAAATTTACATTTAGGTAAAAAAGATAATAAACACATAACTAGAGCATTTACTAAATTGCTAATCTGCTACATGTTGGTAAGAACAATACTGCACTGTTAATTTTTCTAGACATTTATGTTTAGCTGGGTAAATTGACCCTTAATAAAATTGGATGCTGAAATCCCTGTCTTTCGTGTAGTTATTCAATTTTTAACACTACACATTTCTCTCTTTCGATTAATAGTGTTGTATTTATTAACACCTAATCTGCCCCCCTCAACGTCACTGCAACCTAACTACAAGTATAAACCCCTAATCTGCCGACCGGACCTCGCCGCCACTATAATAAATGTATTAACCCCTAAACCGCCACACTCCCACCTCGCAAACACTATAATAAATTTCATTAACCCCTAATCTGCCCCCCCAACGTCGCCGCAACCTAACTGCAAATTTTAACCCCTAATCTGCTGACCGGACATCGCCACCACGATAATAAATTAATTAATTCCTAAACCGCCGCACTCCCGCCTCGCAAACACTATAATAAATTGTATTAACCCCTAATCTGCCCTCCCTAACATCGCCGCCACCTACCTACAATTATTAACCCCTAATCTCCCACCCCCAACGTCGCCGCTACTATAATAAAGTTATTAACCCCTAAACCTAAGTCTAACCCTAATCCTAACACCCCCTAAATTAAATATAATTTAAATAAAACGAAATAAATTTACTATAATTAAATAAATTAATCCTATTTAAAATTAAATACTTACCTATAAAATAAACCCTAATATAGCTACAATATAACTAATAATTACATTGTAGCTATTTTAGGATTTATATTTATTTTACAGGCAACTTTGTATTTATTTTAACTAGGTACAATAGCTATTAAATAGTTAATAACTATTTAATAGCTACCTAGTTAAAATAATTACAAAATTACCTGTAAAATAAATCCTAACCTAAGTTACAATTAAACCTAACACTACACTATCATTAAATAAATGAAATAAATTAACTACAAGTACCTACAATTAAATACAATTAAACTAAACTAAAGTACAAAAAAAACCCCCACTAAATAAAAAAAAATAAAAAAATATTACAAGAATTTTAATCTAATTACACCTAATCTAAGCCCCCTAATAAAATAAAAAAGCCCCCCAAAATAATAAAAGTCCCTACCCTATTCTAAAATACAAAGTAATCAGCTCTTTTACCTGTAAAGAAAAATACAATACCCCCCCAACATTAAAACCCACCACCCACACACCCCTACTCTAACCCACCCAAACCCCCCTTAAAAAACCTAACACTACCCCCCTGAAGATCTCCCTACCTTGAGTCGTCTTCACCCAGCCGGGCCGAAGTCTTCATCCGATGGGGCAGAAGAGGACATCCAGACCGGCAAAAGTCTTCATCCAAGCGGGGCAAGAAGAGGTCTTCCATCCATCAGAAGTCTTCATCCAGGCAGCATCTTCTATCTTCATCCATCCGGAGCGGAGCGGCAGCATCCTGAAGACATCCAACGCGGAGCATCCTCTTCTTTCATGATCCAACGACTAAATGACGGTACCTTTAAGTGACGTCATCCAAGATGGCGTCCCTTGAATTCCGATTGGCTGATAGGATTCTATCAGCCAATCGGAATTAAGGTAGGAAAAATCTGATTGGCTGATTCAATCAGCCAATCAGATGGAAGTTCAATCCGATTGACTTATCCAATCAGCCAATCAGATTGACCTCGCATTCTATTGGCTGTTCCGATCAGCCAATAGAATGCGAGGTCAATCTGATTAGCTGATTAGTTATATTGTAGCTATATTAGGGTTTATTTTATAGGTAAGTATTTAGTTTTAAATAGGATTAATTTATTTAATTAATTTAATTATAGTGTAGTGTTAGGTGTAATTGTAACTTAGGTTAGGATTTATTTTACAGGTAAATTTGTATTTATTTTAGCTAGGTAGTTATTAAATAGTTAATAACTATTTAATAACTATTGTACCTAGTTAAAATAAATACAAAGTTGACTGTAAAATAAATATAAATCCTAAAATAGCTATAATGTAACTATTAGTTATATTCTAGCTATATTAGGGTTTATTTTACAGGTAAGTATTTAGTTTTAAATAGGATTAATTTATTTAATTATAGTAATATTATTTCATTTTATTTAAATTATATTTAATTTAGGGGGGTGTTAGGGTTAGACAGGTTTAGGGGTTAATAACTTTATTATAGTAACGGCGTCGTTGGGGGCGGGAGATTAGGGGTTAATAATTGTAGGTAGGTGGCGGCGATGTTAGGGAGGGCAGATTAAGGGTTAATAAAATGTATTATAGTGTTTGCGAGGTGGGAGTGCGGCGGTTTAGGGGTTAATACATTTATTATAGTGGCGGCGATGTCCGGTTGGCAGATTAGGGGTTAATACTTGTAGTTAGGTTGCGGCGACATTGGGGGGGGCAGATTAGGGGTTAATAAATATAATATAGGTGTCGGCGATGTTAGGGACCGCAGATTAGGGGTTCATAGCTAAAATTTAGGTGGCGGCGGTGTCCGGTCGGCAGATTAGGGGTAAATAATTTTATGATACTGTTTGCGATGTGGGGGGGCCTTGGTTTATGGGTTCATAGGTAGTTTATGGGATTTAGTGTACTTTGTAGCACTGTAGTTAAGAGCTTTATATTCCGGCGTTAGCCCATAAAGCTCTTAACTACTGATTTTATTCGGTAGATTCGGATGGCCGTGTATTACACTAGTATTGTACAGTATATTAGGTTATATCACTCTGCTATGGGTTACACCTAATATACAGTACATAATACTAGTCTAATACACAGCATATCCTACCTAACACATACCGAAATTCCGAATTTCGGAACCGAATTGAATCGAACCGAATTCAGCCGAATTTATTCGAATACGAATAAATCCGAAATGAATTCATTCAAATTTTGCCAAATTCGAATCGATCGGAACCGAAATTCGAAAAAATCAGAATCAATCCTAACCGAACCGAAACAAATTTTTTGATCATGCACATATCTAGTGTTTCTATGTGTTGTATTACTTTTTGTTTGTAATCCCCCTTGTTTCTTGCACCCATTCCGGACTGGGGTTAACTGCCTGTGGCTCTGGTGACATCACAGCTTTTTTGGAGTGCTATTTAGCACCCAGGGCTGGATGTTGCAGAGTCACTGGATGTGTACCTGGTCCAGTCTTGGAGTGCAGTTCCCTTCCGTGTTTTGTATTTCTCTGGGTGATTACATCCACCTGTGCACCCCTTTTTTGTTCTCAGTTTGTTTGGCTTTGTGAGCTCGCATGATGTGGCTGTGTTAGGGACTCAGGCAGTGGAAAGGACCTTGATGTGGTGCCTGAGCTTTTTCAATTTGGCCAGATGCGGTGACTAACCTTTCCAGTTGTGATTTTATCTTAGCTGTGAGCTAGCTGGTGAGTGCTGGGTGTTTCTATGTGTTGTATATATATATATATATATATATATATATATATATATATAATATTTAAATCAAAGGTATTTGGTAACTATAACTAGATTGCAGTTAGTAATTTTACAAGGGCACAATTACGGCTAGATTATGAGTTTTGCATTAGGAGCTGTGCGGTGCTAACGAGCAGTTTTTCCTCACCGCTCATTTACCTGCAGCGCTGGTATTACGGGTTTTTATAAATCCGGCGTTAAAAGGGAAGAAGTTAGCATAGAGCAAAATTGAGCTCCTTACCGAACTCCAATACCAGCGCTGCTTAAGTCAGCGGTGAGCTGATCATACGTGCTCGTGCACAATTTCCCCATAGACATCAATGGGGAGAGCCGGCTGCAAAAAAGCAGCGTAAAACTTAGTAACGCAGCCCCATTGATTCCTATGGGGAAACACATTTTATGTTTACACCTAACACCCTAACATGAACCCTGAGTCTAAACACCCCTAATCTTACACTTATTAACCCCTAATCTGCCTCCCCCGACATCGCAGACACCTACATTATATTTATTAACCCCCTAATCTGCCGCTCTGGACACTGCCGCCACCTACATTATACTTATGAACCCCTAATCTGCTGCCCCCAACATCGCCGAAACCTACATTATATTTATTAACCCCTAATCTGCTGCCCCCAATGTCGCCAAAACCTACTTACACTTATTAACCCCTAATCTGCCGCCCCCAACGTCGCCGCCATTATATTAAATTTATTAACCCCTAAACCTAAGTCTAACCCTAACCCTAACACCCCCTAACTTAAATATAATTTAAATAAATCTAAATAAAATTACTATCATTAACTAGATTAATCCTATTTAAAACTAAATATTTACCTATAAAATAAACCCTAAGATAGCTACAATATAACTAATAGTTACATTGTATCTAGCTTAGGGTTTTTTTAATTTTGCAGGCAAGTTTGAATTTATTTTAACTAGGTAGAATAGTTATTAAATAGTTATTAACTATTTAATAACTACCTAGCTAAAATAAATACAAATTTACCTGTAAAATAAAACCTAACCTAAGTTACAATAACACCTAACCTTCCATTACAATTAAATAAATTCCCTACATTTAATACAATTAAATAAATGAAATTAAATTAGCTAAATCACAAAAAACAAACACTAAATTACAGAAAATAAAAAATGAATTACAGATCTTTAAACTAATTACACCTAATCTAATAGCCCTATCAAAATAAAAAAGCCCCCCCCCAAATAAAAAAACCCCTAGCCTAAACTAAACTACCAATAGCCCTTAAAAGAGCCTTTTGCGGAGCATTGCCCCAAAGAAATCATCTCTTTTACCTGTAAAAAAAAAATACAAACACCCCCCCCAACAGTAAAACCCACTACCCACACAACTAACCCCCCAATTAAAATACTAACTAAAAAAACCTAAGCTCCCCATTGCCCTGAAAAGAGCATTTGGATGGGCATTGTCCTTAAAAGGGCAGTTAGCTCTACTGCAGGCCCAAAGCCCTAACCTAAAAAATAAGCCCACCCAAAACACCCTTAAAAAATCCTAACATTAACCCCCGAAGATTCACTTATCAAGAGAAGTCTTCATCCAAGCGGCAAGATGTCCTCAACAAATCCGGCAGAAGTGGACCTCCAGACGGGCATCTTCTATCTTCATACTTCCGGCGCGGAGCGGGTCCATCTTCAAGACATCCGGCACGTAGCATCCTCTTCAAATGACGGCTTCTTCATAATGAATATCTCTTCAAGTGACGTCATCCAAGATCGCGTCCCTTAGATTCCGATTGGCTGATAGAATTCTATCAGCCAATCAGAATTAAGGTAGAACAAATCCTATTGGCTGATGCAATCAGCCAATAGGATTGAGCTGGCATTCTTTTGGCTGTTCCAATCAGCCAATAGAATGCAAGCTCAATCCTATTGGCTGATTGGATCAGCCAATAGGATTGAAGTTCAATCCTATTGGCTGATTGCATCAGCCAATAGGATTGTTTCTACCTTAATTCCGATTGGCTGATAGAATTCTATCAGCCAATCGGAATCTAAGGGACGCCATCTTGGATGATGTCACGTAAAGAGATATTCATTACGAAGAAGCCGTTGTTTGAAGAGGATACTCCGCGCTGGATGTCTTGAAGATGGACCCACTCCGTGCCGGAAGGATGAAGATAGAAGATGCTGATAGAAGATGAAGACTTCTGCCCGTCTGGAGGGCAACTTCTGCCGGATTCGTTGAGGACATTTTGTCGCTTGGATGAAGACTTCTCCCGGTAAGCGAATCTTCGGGGGTTAGTGTTAGTATGTTTTTAAGGTGGGTTTATTTTTTAGGTTAGGGCTTTGGGGCTGCAATAGAGCTAAATGCCCTTTTAGGGCAATGCCCATCCAAATGCCCTTTTCAGGGCAATGGGGAGCTTAGGTTTTTTTAGTTAGTATTTTGTTTGGGGGGTTAGTTGTGTGGGTCGTGGGTTTTACTGTTGGGGGGGTGTTTGTATTTTTTTTTTACAGGTAAAAGAGCTGATTTCTTTGGGGCAATGCCCCGCAAAAGACCCTTTTAAGGGCTACTGGTAGTTTAGTTTAGGCTAGGTTTTTTTTTTTTTTTTTGTGGGGACTTTTTTATTTTGATAGGGCTATTAGATTAGGTGTAATTAGTTTAAAGATCTGTAATTTGTTTTTTATTTCCTGTAATTTAGTGGGGGTTTTTTGTGATTTAGCTAATTTAATGTAGGTAATTTATTTAATTGTAGTGTAACTTAGGTTATGTTTTATTTTACAGGTTAATTTGTATTTATTTTAGCTAGGTAGTTATTAAATAGTTAACGACTTCTCCCGGTAAGCGAATCTTCGGGGGTTAGTGTTAGTATGTTTTTAAGGGTGTTTTGGGTGGGTTTATTTTTTAGGTTAGGGCTTTGGGGCTGCAATAGAGCTAAATGCCCTTTTAGGGCAATGCCCATCCAAATGCCCTTTTCAGGGCAATGGGGAGCTTAGGTTTTTTTAGTTAGTATTTTGTTTGGGGGGTTAGTTGTGTGGGTCGTGGGTTTTACTGTTGGGGGGGTGTTTGTATTTTTTTTTTACAGGTAAAAGAGCTGATTTCTTTGGGGCAATGCCCCGCAAAAGACCCTTTTAAGGGCTACTGGTAGTTTAGTTTAGGCTAGGTTTTTTTTTTTTTTGTGGGGACTTTTTTATTTTGATAGGGCTATTAGATTAGGTGTAATTAGTTTAAAGATCTGTAATTTGTTTTTTATTTCCTGTAATTTAGTGGGTTTTTTTTTGTGATTTAGCTAATTTAATGTAGGTAATTTATTTAATTGTAGTGTAACTTAGGTTAGGTTTTATTTTACAGGTTAATTTGTATTTATTTTAGCTAGGTAGTTATTAAATAGTTAACGATTTAATAACTATTCTAAAATAGTTAAAATAAATACAAACTTGCATGTAAAATAAAAATAAACCCTAAGCTAGCTACAATGTAACTATTAGATATATTGTAGCTAGCTTAGGGTTTATTTTATAGGTAAGTATTTAGTTTTAAATAGGAATAATTTAGTTAATGATAGTAATTTTATTTAGATTTTTTCAAATTATATTTAAGTTAGGGGGTGTTAGGGTTAGGGTTAGACTTAGGTTTAGGGGTTAATAAATTTAATATAGTGGCGGCGACGTTGGGGATGGCAGATTAGGGGTTAATAAATATAGGTAGGTGGCTGCGATGTTGAGGGCATCAGATTAGGGGTTAATAAATATAATGTAGGTTGTGGCGATGTCCGGAGCGGAAGATTAGGGGTTAATAAGTGACATGTAGGTGGTGGCGATGTTAGGGGCGGCAGATTAGGGGTTAATAATATTTAACTAGTGTTTGCGAGGCGGGAGTGCAGCGGTTTACGGGTTCATATGTTTATTATAGTGGCGTTGAAGTCCGGAGCGGCAGATTAGGGGTTAAAATTTTTATTATAGTGTTTGCAAGCAATGCGGGAGAGCCTCGGTTTAGGGGTTAATAGGTAGTTTATGGGTGTTAGTGTACATTTTAGCACTTTAGTTATGAGTTTTAGGCTACGGCGTTGTAGTGTAAGACTCATAACTGCTGACTTTAGAATGCGTTACGGATCTTGTCGGTATAGGGTGTACTGCAAACTTTTTGGCCTCCCAGGACAGACTTGTAATACCAGCGCTATCGAAGTCCCATAGAAAAAAGGGTTTACGAAGTTTACGTAAGTCGGTTTGTGGTAAGCAGCATTAGGACCTGTTAACGCTGCTTTTTTACCTTAACGCACAACTCGTAATCTAGCCGTTAGTATTTTAAGCTTGTGTTTCATAGTGCTGTGTAGTTTAAAACTAGTCTTTTGTTTGCCAAGTAATTTATCTTTGCAACTATATAAATATATTTTAGAATTTGCCTTATTGTAGATAAATAAGAATTTATTTCATGTCAGATAACTTGGCATATAAATTGGCTGTTAAAGTATATTGTTTTATTGTTTAACTAAGCACTGTTAAAGTTAGTGATCAATACTCTGGTATTTCATTGTGGTATTTTAGTGCAATCCATTGTGAATATGGTAAATTGTAAAGGTATATTTTTATGATCTTTGTATAGAATATTGTAACAGTTTAAGCTTGTATAGTTTGATTCATATCTGGTTTCTATAAATATAATTCAATGTGTTTATAACTTTAATATAAAGAATTTAGGAATTTATATTCATTTTAATTGTTTCGTATATGCATTTTATTGGGGGTTTGTTTTAAAGAATAATTATTAAATATATTATATTATAACCCGGCCATATACTGACAGAAATATGCTAGCCCCTACGCAATTGAAGCCTCTATCATCAGATAGCTCATCATGGCTAAGGTTTAAGGCTACATACAGGTGTGTGGACTGTGGTATTCAGTATACAGGTCTTATGACCAGGGAAACCAGACACAGTATATGTGAGCATTTGTCCAGCATAAAGGCAGGCAAATTGACCACCACATTGGTACAGCACTTTAAACATGTACTTAATAAAAGTGCTGATTCTCTCAGGTGGACAATCATTGAGGTGGTGAAATGTAAGGAGAGAGGGGGGGTCAGGGAGAGACTTTTGGCCAAAAGAGAGGTTTATTGGATCCACAGGCTCAGGACCAGAGTACCAGAAGGGTTGAATTCGGAATATGATGTAATCAATTTCTGGGAATAAGGGTCCTGGATTTGTGTGTCCAATTGGAGTATATTCAGCACAGGAACCCCTCTTCCAAGAAATATGTGGCCTCTGTCCGATGTCCCCTTCCTCTGAGCCTCCATTATACCATGGGAAGAAGCAATGCATTTTTTTAGTATTGAGTATAAATAGTTAATAACGTGTATGAGTTATTGAACAATGAAACACAATGAGGCACAATTATTTGTAGTTTGCAAAATGATTGCACCTGGATTTTTATGTGTACACATATGTAAACACATTAGCATACTTATATATTTGTATAAGGGTATAGCTAGGTCAGTCAAAATGTATGACCATACTAAATATTATAGCTATATTAATTGCTTCCCTTGAATAGCACCTGTGTGATTATGAGTTAATAATTACCATAAAATGTGTTCTAAGTATATATAATAATGTAAATTTTATTATCTGCTGAGTTGTTAGGATAAGTTTCTTTAGTCTATAAAAGGCATTAAGTAAAGTGTACATTTGATATTTAATTGCTGTAACAAGCAATTATGTGGGTGTATTAGATTCCACTCCGGGTAATGGTTTTACCCAATCAGTATGCATCAATGTGTATATAAGGTCAGTTGTGACCTCAGACTGTAGCTACGATTACGGCTTCTTTGGCCGAAATACACATTAGCAGACAGTCCAGGAGTGAACTCCTATCCACCCGCATTGCCGCTTGAAACTTTATCTTCAGCCTGAAATTGTGAATGTTTTACTGAACTCTCAATAAAAGTTTTTATCTTCATCCGTTTGAGCGAGTGCTCCTCATTGCTTGGATTAACTTTGAATCATGTGAAACAGAGGATAGAACACCAGCGGACGATTGATTCTTACAGCTGTTAGAGACAGAGCTGTTAGAGACAGAGAAGCTGGGAGCTTGAACTGAGTTATGACATCACCCACCAGTAAAGAGTGAGCTGAGGAGGGGATCTGTGCTGACCGGAGGGTAGATACAGAGGTATATCTTTTACCCGACTGACTTCTGAGTTTTAATGCTATAAGCAAAACGTTTTTTAACAAGCAGGGTGTTGTTGGTTGTTTAATGTGTCAAGGTTAATAATACAAGCATTGACCCTCTATGGCTGGTGAAAAATAGCCAAGAATATATTTGATAATCAATAAATAGGGGGCAGCAATCTAATTATACTTAACCTTTACGTTACCCGAACAGCAGCACTAATATTACATTAGGTTAATTGTTATAAGCGAATATTAGTATAAGAGAATATTAGTATCGTTTAGTAGTGCACTGTTTAATTTAAAGGCAGATCGGTTCACTTGATATTCCAAGGAAGCTATACAATAGAGTATATACTTGTTATTGTCCACATAAACAGATTAATATATTTGTAGTACTCTCTTGTTACCTTGACACACCGGCTACCATAAGCAGCTTACCGAGTGGAGGGAATACCTGTCACTAACAGTAAAAGTAGACAAATATATCTGTAGTCTTTTTCTGCAGTCGTGACACATTTGACATTATAAGTATTTCTATATATATAAGAAAATATCTGCTACCGACAGTGCAAACAGGCTAATATATTTGTAGGAATCCCCTACATTCAGGGTATAGGAAACAAAGACTTACCTTAAGTTATACCATCAATATCTATAAAGAAATGCAACATACACGGCTAGATTACGAGTTTTACGTTAGAGGCTGTGCGGTGCTAACGAGCACTTTTCTCTCACTGCTCACTTACCTGCAGCGCTGGTATTACGAGTTTTTACAAACCTGTTGTTAAAAGACAAGAAGTGAGCGTAGAGCAAAATTTTGCTGATTACCGCACTCCAATACCAGCGCTGCTTAAGTCAGCAGTGAGCTGGTCGTACGTGCTTGTGCACGATTTCCCCATAGGAATCAACGGGGAGAGCCGGCTGAAAAAAAGTCTAACACCTGCAAAAAAGCAGCGTAAAACTCAGTAACGCAGCCCCATTGATTCCTATGGGGAAATAGAATTTATGTCTACACCTAACACCCTAACATGAACCTTGAGTCTAAACACCCCTAATCTTACACTTATTAACCCCTAATCTGCCACCCCTGACATCGCCGACACCTACAATATACTTATGAACCCCTAATCTGCTGTCCCCCAACATTGCCGACACCTACATTATATTTATTAACCCCTACTCTGCCGCCTCCAATGTCGCCGCCACCTACCTACACTAATTAACCCCTAAACCGCCGCACTCCCGCCTCGAAAACATTAGTTAAATATTATTAACCCCTAATCTGCCGGCCCTAACATCGCCGCCACCTACCTACATATATTAACCCCTAATCGGCATCTTCTATCTTCATCCATCCGGCGTGGAGCGGCTCCATCTTCAAGACATCCGACGCGGAGCATCCTCTTTTTCCGACTACTAAAACAGAATGAAGGTACCTTTAAGTGATGTCATCCAAGATGGCGTCCCTTAGATTCCGATTGCCTGATAGAATTCTATCAGCCAATCGGAATTAAGGTAGAAAAAATCCTATTGGCTGATGCAATCAGCCAATAGGATTGAAGTTCAATCCTATTGGCTGATCCGATCAGCCAATAGGATTGAGCTTGCATTCTATTGGTTGTTCCAATAAATTGACGTTACTATATATTCGATAATTATCAACACAAAAGAATTCTTGAATGTTAGCAAACTGTTACATTTAGCAACTAAATTAGCCTTTACCAAAATCTAGTATTTAACATATGATTGAACTATACAATAGTGGTAGCGATTACGCTCGTGTCTAGTCACAAACATTATTAGCAATCGGACTCTCACCTAATGTGACGAACGTGTTAATTACTATATATTAGGTGGAACCCTCACTTCTCCTTTATATTCGCTATAAGCTACAATACTTACGATACTACTGTCCCTAAAACAAATTATAAGGTGACATATATCTCAACTATTGATCTTTTCATCTTAGGTTGAAGATTCAATCCCATATACAATTATCCGCAACAAAATACATCTAGTGCACTGAAAATCACAACCCTGTTTTTTTAACATATGCATGTTTGTTTATGGATATTTTTATTGAATTTCCTAATAAAGGTTATATTTTAAGTAATCAGTGCCTACCACTCCATAAATATAATTCTTATTTTCACTGTTCTAACTCAAAGCCACCCCTCTCTTAGGATTATGAGTGCTATATAGGTGTACACAACTATCAATCCAAGGATTGATTTTTTTCTTTCTAGAATAAATCCAGTACACAGCACCAATGCCCTGCCAATAATAATGAGACTCTAACTTAGTTCAGACCATAACCGGTTATAGATAGAGAATCCTAAGTTTATCCTTCTAGTAGTGCCATTAGTACTTTAGTTTTTCTTATTTTAGGAACAACAACAGGGCAATAAAGCTGATTATGAGTATTCAGAGGGGAACACTGACTGGACATTTCAAGAGGCCTGTGATTTGGAGATATTAGAGGCACTGTACACTGAAGGAATAAATACGTTGGAAAATCCTAACTTGAGCAATAGGGACAAAGGATCCCTCCTTTGTAAGTGCCTCCAAGTTCTACCCAATACAGTCCAGAGGAAATGTGCTAGAAAAATTCCGAAAAAAAATTGAACACAATCTCACAACACTAGCATACACAGAAAATAAAGGGAAGCACAATAATCTAAGTAAGGAGGAAATGTGTACCCTTAAACTTTTAGAGGAGAATAAGCTATTGGTTAAAAGGATGGGTCCGTTGTAGTCATGGACAGAACTTTTTTCATCCAGGAAGCACTACGGCAATTAATGGACCCTGCCCAGTATCAGACCCTAAGTTTTAATCCATCCAATCATTTTAGACATGAATTAAGACAGTTAATAGACAATGGCAGAGAGGAAGGATTTATTGATGAGAAAACTAGTCAGTTCCTTTTGTTTGAAAATCCGGTAACACCAATTTTAAATTTTTTAACAAAGGTTCACAAATCTCTCTCTGACCTTAAAGGTCATCCTATTATCAGTGGCATAGGTTCTATATTTGAACCTCTCTCACAGTGGCTGGATGGAATTCTGCAGCCACTGGTGAGAGGTTTAGCCAGTTACTTGAGAGACACTAAACAGCTTCTAATATAGCTGGAACGCTTTTCCTGGCAATAAGACCACAATTGACTCACAATAGATGTCACTTCTCTGTATTCCTCTATACCCCATAACAAGGGTTTAGAAGCAATACATTTTTTTCTCGGGAGATCAACTAATTTTGAGCAAAATTTTCATATGTATATTCTACGTGTAACAAAATTCTTATTAACACATATTTTTTTTGCTTTTGAAGGTGTTAACTACCTCCAGAGATGTGGGACAGCTATGAGGGCAAAATTTGCCCCCTCATACGCCAACCTTTTTATGGGTTGGTGGGAGCTGTCCCACATCTTTGGATGTGGTGAGCACTGGAAAGGCAAGATCATTTATTATAGAAGGTACATAGACAACCTTTTGATCATCTGGAGCAGAGAATTTTGTCAGAGTATTAAATGAAAATATGGTTGGGATTCAGTTTACTCATGACTAGGGGGAAAGACAGTGAACTTTTTAGATGTTACCTTGACAGAGACTACGAAGGGCAGGGTTGTCACTGAAATTTACAGGAAGCCCATTTCAGGCAATACTTTCCTCCATGCCCGGAGTAGTAATCTCAAACGAGTGTTCAAATCAGTCCTTAACGGACAATTCATTAGATTGAGAAGAAATTGTACAAGAGATGAGGAGTTTGGGAGGCATGCTCTAGACTTGGAGGAGAGGTTCTGTAGTAGAGGTTACAGGAGAGGTGAAGTTGTGGCTTCAAGAGAAAGTGTAGCAGCCATAGACAGGAAGGAGTTTTTCAAATCTAAGAGAGGAAATAAGGACATTTTTGAGGGGGTATCCTTTATAACACAATATAGCAACCAGTTCCACCAGGTCTGTAATATAGTTTGCAAACATTTTCAAATGCTTAAAA
Organism: Bombina bombina; assembly: GCF_027579735.1. NCBI lineage: Eukaryota > Metazoa > Chordata > Amphibia > Anura > Bombinatoridae > Bombina > Bombina bombina. The sequence goes on from NC_069500.1 coordinate 13,929,235, forward strand.
CAGATGATGGCATGGTGGAACGTGGCTGCTAAAGGTTGTAAACATGCATTTAAGAAAGGGAAGAGCATTGGAAATATGCTAGTCCCTATGCAATTTAAGCCTCTATCATCAGGTAGCTCATCATGGCTAAGGTTTAAGGGTAGTGATGTCGTGAACAGTTCGCCGGAGAACAGTTCCCGGCGATCATAGCTTGTTCGCTTTCGCCGCGGCAGGCGAACAAATGCAATGTTCTATCCGCCCCCTATTCATCATCATTGAGTAAACTTTGACCCTGTATCTCACAGTCTGCAGACACATTTAAGCCAATCAGCAGCAGACACTCCCTCCCAGATCCTCCCAGCTCCTGGGCAGCAGCCATTTTAGATTCATTCTGATCCTGCATTCTTAGTGAGAGGAGGGATAGTGCTGCTGCTGCTGCTGCTGATTTTATAGGGGAATTGATAGCTAGGTTAGTGTATTCAGTGTCCACTACAGTCCTGAAGGACTCATCTGATCTCAGCTGTAAGGACAGCACCCCAAAAAGCCCTTTTTAGGGCTAGAAAATCAGTCGTTTTTTTGTTTTTTTTTGCCTGTGTAATTTTGACTGTGCAACATCAGTTTGCTAGTGTAATCTAATTTCAGTTGCCTGCCCGCAGTGCCACCACTCATATCTGTTGTAACAGTAGTGTAAATTTTGTAAAAAAAAACTTTTTTGACTGTGAAACATCATTCTGCTAGTGTCATCTAATTGCAGTTGCCTGCCTGCCAGCGTGTATGCCAGCCCCACTTGCTAAGTGCCACCACTCATATCTGTTGTAACAGTAGTGTAAATATTTTTTAAAAAAACTTTTTTGACTGTGAAACATCAGTCTGCTAGTGTAATCTAATTGCAGTTGCCTGCCTGCCAGCGTGTGTGCCAGGCCCACTTGCCAAATTAGTGGCACCACTCATATTTGTTGTAACAGTAGTGTAAATATTTAAAAAAAAAAAACTTTTTTGACTGTGAAACATCAGTCTGCTAGTGTAATCTAATTGAAGTTGCCTGCCAGCGTTTGTGCCAGGCCCACTTGTCAAGTTAGTGGCACAACTCATATTTGTTGTAACAGTAGTGTAAATATTTTTTAAAAAAAAAACTTTTTTGACTGTGAAACATCAGTCAGCTAGTGTAATCTAATTGCAGTTGCCTGCCTGCCTGCCAGCGTGTGTGCCAGGCCCACTTGCCAACTAGTACCACCAATCATATTTGTTATAACAGTAGTGTAAATATTTAAAAAAAAAACTTTTTTGACTGTGAAACATCAGTCTGCTAGTGTAATCTAATTGCAGTTGCCTGCCTGCCAGCATGTGTGCCATGCTCACTTGCCAACTAGTGCCACCACTCATATTTGTTGTAACAGTAGTGTAAATATTTAAAAAAAAAAACTTTTTTGACTGTGAAACATCAGTCAGCTAGTGTAATCTAATTGCAGTTGCCTGCCTGCCAGCGTGTGTGCCAGGCCCACTTGCCAACTAGTGCCACCAATCATATTTGTTATAACAGTAGTGTAAATATTTAAAAAAAAACTTTTTTGACTGTGAAACATCAGTCTGCTAGTGTAATCTAATTGAAGTTGCCTGCCTGCCAGCGTGTGTGCCAGGCCCACTTGCCAACTAGTGCCACCAATCATATTTGTTGTAACATGTTACGGTACCAACAGGATACCAAGGGTTAACACCAGATGAACAATGTCCTGAATATGGGATCAGGAACTCACAACCCAGCCAGTATTTCCCCTCAAAACATGAGACCAGGCTCCACATCAGGTTTAAAACAGAATGTGATTTATTAAAGGCTAGATGCCTAGTATTTATACAGGTTTGACCCCAGATGGGGGGTTGAAAGACTGTTGTACATTAGATAAAAGGGGAAGACGCCCTTTGACATGATACAATAGAATTACATTACTTAACACTTTAAACACAAGACACTCTTGGCTTTCCTTATCACTTAGGCGTCTGCTCTCTGAGAGTGATTAAACAATGGAATGCTTATCACTAACTTAATTATAGCTGATGCCAGCAAACTTGTATTTAGAAAATAAAGTTAACGCTTTCAGTCCTGAACGAAGGGTCTGTCACATAGCTCCCCCCTTGTGGAACACTCCAGCAGACCCGGCTTGACCCTTTGGCGGGTCAACCTGGGGATGACCGGACTAGGAGGTGGTAGGCATGTCAGTTTGCCAGGACAATCCATCTGTATTCCCGTTATGAGAGAGAATTCCTGTCCATACAAACAAGGGTTCAACTTCTTCAGTGCCCAGACCAGGGCTAAATAGTCCTTCAAAATCTCATCAGCTTCTTTACGAGTTTTCTGTACCTGCTCTTTATAGGAATCCACAATCCCTTCATACTGACATAGGGTGCCCTTGAATTGCTGCACCTCACTATGAGCCAGCGTCAGCTTCTCCTCAAGTGTCGCTAAGTTTGTCTTTAAGGTTTCATGTTCCACTCTCAAGCTGGTGTTTTCTGCAGTCAGTCGGTGCAGCTTGTCTAGCAGAGATTCACGTTCTAAACGTGCTTTTTCCTCTGCGCTCCTCTTCTCCTTCATCAGCGCATTGTAACGGGACTTCCACGTATCAATAGCGGATAGAGATTTACTGAGCTCAGCATCCTGGGGCTTAGCAGCAGGTGGGTCAGTCTCTGCTGCACGGATCTGGGCACGGGTAGTCACAGGGTTAACATCAGCAGGACCCATAGGAGCGTAGGCAGAAACAAGGTGGGCCAAGTTATTTCCAAGGAGAACATCAGCGGGTAAATCCTTCATGACCCCACATTCACAGGTCTAGCGCCCACTCCCCAATCCAAATGTACCCTGGCAACAGGTAGGCGGAACACAGCGCCCCCTGCTACCATCACAGTCACAGTGTCTCCAGTGTGCTGTTTCTCAGACACCAAGTTCTTTTGAAGCAAGGTCGTGGTAGCACCAGTATCCCGTAGACAACTGACCTCCTTCCCATTCACTTTAACCAGTTGCCGGTTATTCCGGTGGGCAGCTTGCACAAGGTCTGCTTCATGTAGGATGCCCCAGCATTCTTGCGCCTCTACGTAGCGGGCCGCAGGCTGAGGGTTACGTGGGATTCCGCTGGTGGGTCTTCTCCAGGACTATGCTTGGTTCGCTGCATTTAGGGGACACTCTGGTCTGTTGTGCCCAAGTTGCTTACATCCAAAGCACTGAATAGGCTGTGAGTAGCCCCGTGAATTGAACCGGGCTCTCTGAGGGTAGTTCGTGGCCGGAGGCCGTGTGGTATAGCGGTGCGCCGGGGGTGGGTAACTGGCAGCTGCTGGGGTGACTGGGGGTCTGTACTCCACTCTAGCAGAGGGCTTAGTGGTAGCAGTGTCCAGTTTGCGGGCATCCGTATACTCATCTGCCAGGCGAGCAGCTTCATGCAGGGTGGAGGGTTTACGGTCCCGAACCCACTCTCTAACTCCTGCTGATAACTTGTCAAAGCAATGTTCCAACAGGAATAGCTGCAGCACCTCTTCCCCAGATACGGCTTGGCACCCCACTATCCAGTAAGCTGCTGTGCGGTGCACCTTACATGCCCACTCAACGTAGGAATCTCCAGCTAATTTAACAGTGTCTCTGAACTGCCTCCGGTATGCCTCCGGTGTAACCGCATACCTGGAGAGCAGAGCTTCTTTTACAGTATTATAATCCCCGACTTCCTCATCTGAAATGGCCCGAAAAGCCTCACTGGCCCGGCCGGATAATTTTCCGGATAATATCGTGACCCAGTCCTCTGCGGGTACCTTGTGTAGTGCACATTGCCTCTCAAAATCCGCAAGGTACCCATCAATCTCTCCTTCTGTTTCCAGGAAGTTTTTCAAAGCTGCAAAATTTACTTTTCCCTTTTCCACTCGGGTTGCTGTGACTTGGGCTGCTGCAGCGCCGCTTTGGCGAAGTAGGTTGGCCTCCACAGCTGCTATGACCCGGTCGATAATTTCTGCAGATGGGTTGGGGCCATAATGTGCCAGTCTTATTTTAACCGCCCGATCAAAGCTTGCTTCTTCGGGGGTTCTGTCTGATATGCTGGGCCCATTGGTTCCTACGGTCCCTGGTACTCCTTCCATCTTAGTCAGTATTGTAATAATCCCCCTCTTCCTGAGGTTACTGGCTTGTGTAGTTGCTCTTCTGGGCGATAAGGTTCATCCCACCGCTTGCCACCAATTGTTACGGTACCAACAGGATACCAAGGGTTAACACCAGATGAACAATGTCCTGAATATGGGATCAGGAACTCACAACCCAGCCAGTATTTCCCCTCAAAACATGAGACCAGGCTCCACATCAGGTTTTAAACAGAATGTGATTTATTAAAGGCTAGATGCCTAGTATTTATACAGGTTTGACCCCAGATGGGGGGTTGAAAGACTGTTGTACATTAGATAAAAGGGGAAGACGCCCTTTGACATGATACAATAGAATTACATTACTTAACACTTTAAACACAAGACACTCTTGGCTTTCCTTATCACTTAGGCATCTGCTCTCTGAGAGTGATTAAACAATGGAATGCTTATCACTAACTTAATTATAGCTGATGCCAGCAAACTTTTATTTAGAAAATAAAGTTAACGCTTTCAGTCCTGACCGAAGGGTCTGTCACATAACAGTAGTGTAAATATTTAAAAAAAAAACCTTTTTGACTGTGAAACATCAGTCTGCTAGTGTAATCTTTTTGCAGTTGCCTGCCTGCCAGTGTGTGTGCCAGGCCCACTTGCTAAGTGCCACCAATCATATTTGTTATAACAGTAGTGTAAATATTTAAAAAAAAAACTTTTTTGACTGTGAAACATCAGTCTGCTAGTGTAATCTAATTGCAGTTGCCTGCCTGCCAGCGTGTGTGCCAGGCCCACTTGCCAACTAGTGACACCAATCATATTTGTTATAACAGTAGGGAAAATATTTTAAAAAAAAACTTTTTTGACTGTGAAACATCAGTCTGCTAGTGTAATCTAATTGAAGTTGCCTGCCTGCCAGTGTGTGTGCCAGGCCCACTTGCCAAGTTAGTGGCACCACTCATATTTGTTGTAACAGTAGTGTAAATATTTAAAAAAAAAACTTTTTTGATTGTGAAACATCAGTCTGCTAGTGCAATCTAATTGCAGTTGCCTGCCTGCCAGTGTGTGTGCCAGTCCCACTTGCCAAGTTAGTGGCACCACTCATATTTGTTGTAACAGTAGTGTAAATATTAAAAAAAAAAAACTTTTTAGACTGTGAAACATCAGTCAGCTAGTGTAATCTAATTGCAGTTGCCTGCCTGCCAGTGTGTGTGCCAGGCCCACTTGCCAACTAGTGCCACCAATCATATTTGTTATAACAGTAGTGTAAATATTTTAAAAAAAACTTTTTTGACTGTGAAACATCAGTCTGCTAGTGTAATCTAATTGAAGTTGCCTGCCTGCCAGCGTGTGTGCCAGGCCCACTTGCCAACTAGTACCACCAATCATATTTGTTGTAACAGTAGTGTAAATATTTAAAAAAAAAACTTTTTTGACTGTGAAACATCAGTCTGCTAGTGTAATCTAATTGCAGTTGCCTGCCTGCCAGTGTGTGTTCCAGTCCCACTTGCCAACTAGTGCCACCAATCATATTTGTTATAACAGTAGTGAAAATATTTTTTAAAAAAACTTTTTTGACTGTGAAACATCAGTCTGCTAGTGTAATCTAATTGAAGTTGCCTGCCTGCCAGCGTGTGTGCCAGGCCCAATTGCCAAGTTAGTGGCACCACTCATATTTGTTGTAACGGTAGTGTAAATATTTTTTAAAACAACTTTTTTGACTGTGAAACATCAGCCTGCTAGTGCAATCTAATTGCAGTTGCCTGCCTGCCAGCGTGTGTGCCAGGCCCACTTGCCAACTAGTGCCACCAATCCTATTTGTTATAATAGTAGTGTAAATATTTTTAAAAAAACTTTTTTGACTGTGAAACATCAGTCTGCTAGTGTAATCTAATTGAAGTTGCCTGCCTGCCTGCCAGCGTGTGTGCCAGGCCCACTTGCCATTTAGTGCCACCAATCATATTTGTTATAACAGTAGTGTAAATATTTAAAGAAAAAAACTTTTTTCAGTCCTGACCGAAGGGTCTGTCACATAACAGTAGTGTAAATATTTAAAAAAAAAACCTTTTTGACTGTGAAACATCAGTCTGCTAGTGTAATCTATTTGCAGTTGCCTGCCTGCCAGCGTGTGTGCCAGGCCCACTTGCCAACTAGTGTCACCAATCATATTTGTTATAACAGTAGTGTAAATATTTAAAAAAAACTTTTTTGACTGCCAGTGTGTGTGCCAGGCCCACTTGCCAAGTTAGTGGCACCACTCATATTTGTTGTAACAGTAGTGTAAATATTTTTAAAAAAAACTTTTTTGACTGTGAAACATCAGTCTGCTAGTGTAATCTAATTGCAGTTGCCTGCCTGCCAGCGTGTGTGCCAGGCCCACTTGCCAACTAGTGCCACCAATCATATTTGTTGTAACAGTAGTGTAAATATTTAAAAAAAACTTTTTTGACTGCCAGTGTGTGTGCCAGGCCCACTTGCTAAGTTAGTGGCACCACTCATATTTGTTGTAACAGTAGTGTAAATATTTTTAAAAAAAACTTTTTTGACTGTGAAACATCAGTCTGCTAGTGTAATCTAATTGAAGTTGCCTGCCTGCCAGTGTGTGTGCCAGGCCCACTTGCCAAGTTAGTGGCACCACTCATATTTGTTGTAACAGTAGTATAAATATTAAAAAAAAAAACTTTTTTGACTGTGAAACATCAGTCTGCTAGTGTAATCTAATTGAAGTTGCCTGCCTGCCAGCGTGTGTGCCAGGCCCACTTGCCAAGTTAGTGGCACCACTCATATTTGTTGTAACAGTAGTGTAAATATTATAAAAAAAAACTTTTTGACTGTGAAACATCAGTCTGCTAGTGCAATCTAATTGCAGTTTCCTGCCTGCCAGCGTGTGTGCCAGGCCCACTTGCCAACTAGTGCCACCAATCATATTTGTTATAACAGTAGTGTAAATATTTTAAAAAACAAACTTTTTTGACTGTGAAACATCAGTCTGCTAGTGTAATCTAATTGAAGTTGCCTGCCTGCCAGCGTGTGTGCCAGGCCCACTTGCCAAGTTAGTGCCACCACTCATATTTGTTGTAACAGTAGTGTAAATATTTAAAAAAAAAAACTTTTTTGACTGTGAAACATCAGTCTGCTAGTGTAATCTTATTGCAGTTGCCTGCCTGCCAGCGTGTGCCAGGCCCACTTGCTAAGTGCCACCAATCATATTTGTTATAACAGTAGTGTAAATATTTTTAAAAAAAACTTTTTTGACTGTGAAACATCAGTCTGCTAGTGTAATCTAATTGCAGTTGCCTGCCTGCCAGCGTGTGTGCCAGGCCCACTTGCCAACTAGAGCCACCAATCATATTTGTTATAACAGTAGTGTAAATATTTAAAAAAAAACTTTTTTGACTGTGAAACATCAGTCTGCTAGTGTAATCTTTTTGCAGTTGCCTGCCTGCCAGCGTGTGTGCCAGGCCCACTTGCTAAGTGCCACCAATCATATTTGTTATAACAGTAGTGTAAATATTTAAAAAAAAAACTTTTTTGACTGTGAAACATCAGTCTGCTAGTGTAATCTAATTGCAGTTGCCTGCCTGCCAGCGTGTGCGCCAGGCCCACTTGCCAACTAGTGCCACCAATCATATTTGTTATAACAGTAGTGAAAATATTTAAAAAAAAAACTTTTTTGACTGTGAAACATCAGTCTGCTAGTGTAATCTAATTGAAGTTGCCTGCCTGCCAGCGTGTGTGCCAGGCCCACTTGCCAAGTTAGTGGCACCACTCATATTTGTTGTAACAGTAGTGTAAATATTTTAAAAAAAAACTTTTTTGATTGTGAAACATCAGTCTGCTAGTGCAATCTAATTGCAGTTGCCTGCCTGCCAGTGTGTGTGCCAGTCCCACTTGCCAAGTTAGTGGCACCACTCATATTTGTTGTAACAGTAGTGTAAATATTAAAAAAAAAAAACTTTTTTGACTGTGAAACATCAGTCAGCTAGTGTAATCTAATTGCAGTTGCCTGCCTGCCAGTGTGTGTGCCAGGCCCACTTGCCAACTAGTGCCACCAATCATATTTGTTATAACAGTAGTGTAAATATTTTAAAAAAAACTTTTTTGACTGTGAAACATCAGTCTGCTAGTGTAATCTAATTGAAGTTGCCTGCCTGCCAGCGTGTGTGCCAGGCCCACTTGCCAACTAGTACCACCAATCATATTTGTTGTAACAGTAGTGTAAATATTTAAAAAAAAAACTTTTTTGACTGTGAAACATCAGTCTGCTAGTGTAATCTTATTGCAGTTGCCTGCCTGCCAGCGTGTGCCAGGCCCACTTGCTAAGTGCCACCAATCATATTTGTTATAACAGTAGTGTAAATATTTTTAAAAAAAACTTTATTGACTGTGAAACATCAGTCTGCTAGTGTAATCTAATTGCAGTTGCCTGCCTGCCAGCGTGTGTGCCAGGCCCACTCGCCAACTAGTGCCACCAATCATATTTGTTATAACAGTAGGGAAAATATTTTTTAAAAAAACTTTTTTGACTGTGAAACATCAGTCTACTAGTGTAATCTAATTGAAGTTGCCTGCCTGCCAGTGTGTGTGCCAGGCCCACTTGCCAAGTTAGTGGCACCACTCATATTTGTTGTAACAGTAGTGTAAATATTAAAAAAAAAAAACTTTTTTGACTGTGAAACATCAGTCAGCTAGTGTAATCTAATTGCAGTTGCCTGCCTGCCAGTGTGTGTTCCAGTCCCACTTGCCAACTAGTGCCACCAATCATATTTGTTATAACAGTAGGGAAAATATTTTTAAAAAAAACTTTTTTGACTGTGAAACATCAGTCTACTAGTGTAATCTAATTGAAGTTGCCTGCCTGCCAGTGTGTGTGCCAGGCCCACTTGCCAAGTTAGTGGCACCACTCATATTTGTTGTAACAGTAGTGTAAATATTAAAAAAAAAAAACTTTTTTGACTGTGAAACATCAGTCTGCTAGTGTAATCTAATTGAAGTTGCCTGCCTGCCAGCGTGTGTGCCAGGCCCAATTGCCAAGTTAGTGGCACCACTCATATTTGTTGTAACGGTAGTGTAAATATTTTTTAAAACAACTTTTTTGACTGTGAAACATCAGCCTGCTAGTGCAATCTAATTGCAGTTGCCTGCCTGCCAGCGTGTGTGCCAGGCCCACTTGCCAACTAGTGCCACCAATCCTATTTGTTATAATAGTAGTGTAAATATTTTTAAAAAAACTTTTTTGACTGTGAAACATCAGTCTGCTAGTGTAATCTAATTGAAGTTGCCTGCCTGCCTGCCAGCGTGTGTGCCAGGCCCACTTGCCATTTAGTGCCACCAATCATATTTGTTATAACAGTAGTGTAAATATTTAAAGAAAAAAACTTTTTTCACTGTGAAACATCAGTCTGCTAGTGTAATCTATTTGCAGTTGCCTGCCTGCCAGCGTGTGTGCCAGGCCCACTTGCCAACTAGTGTCACCAATCATATTTGTTATAACAGTAGTGTAAATATTTAAAAAAAACTTTTTTGACTGCCAGTGTGTGTGCCAGGCCCACTTGCCAAGTTAGTGGCACCACTCATATTTGTTGTAACAGTAGTGTAAATATTTTTTAAAAAAACTTTTTTGACTGTGAAACATCAGTCTGCTAGTGTAATCTAATTGCAGTTGCCTGCCTGCCAGCGTGTGTGCCAGGCCCACTTGCCAACTAGTGCCACCAATCATATTTGTTGTAACAGTAGTGTAAATATTTAAAAAAAAAACTTTTTTGACTGTGAAACATCAGTCTGCTAGTGTAATCTAATTGAAGTTGCCTGCCTGCCAGTGTGTGTGCCAGGCCCACTTGCCAAGTTAGTGGCACCACTCATATTTGTTGTAACAGTAGTATAAATATTAAAAAAAAAAAACTTTTTTGACTGTGAAACATCAGTCTGCTAGTGTAATCTAATTGAAGTTGCCTGCCTGCCAGCGTGTGTGCCAGGCCCACTTGCCAAGTTAGTGGCACCACTCATATTTGTTGTAACAGTAGTGTAAATATTATAAAAAAAAACTTTTTGACTGTGAAACATCAGTCTGCTAGTGTAATCTAATTGAAGTTGCCTGCCTGCCAGCGTGTGTGCCAGGCCCAATTGCCAAGTTAGTGGCACCACTCATATTTGTTATAACAGTAGTGAAAATATTTTTTAAAAAAACTTTTTTGACTGTGAAACATCAGTCTGCTAGTGTAATCTAATTGAAGTTGCCTGCCTGCCAGCGTGTGTGCCAGGCCCAATTGCCAAGTTAGTGGCACCACTCATATTTGTTGTAACGGTAGTGTAAATATTTTTTAAAACAACTTTTTTGACTGTGAAACATCAGCCTGCTAGTGCAATCTAATTGCAGTTGCCTGCCTGCCAGCGTGTGTGCCAGGCCCACTTGCCAACTAGTGCCACCAATCCTATTTGTTATAATAGTAGTGTAAATATTTTTAAAAAAACTTTTTTGACTGTGAAACATCAGTCTGCTAGTGTAATCTAATTGAAGTTGCCTGCCTGCCTGCCAGCGTGTGTGCCAGGCCCACTTGCCATTTAGTGCCACCAATCATATTTGTTATAACAGTAGTGTAAATATTTAAAGAAAAAAACTTTTTTCACTGTGAAACATCAGTCTGCTAGTGTAATCTATTTGCAGTTGCCTGCCTGCCAGCGTGTGTGCCAGGCCCACTTGCCAACTAGTGTCACCAATCATATTTGTTATAACAGTAGTGTAAATATTTAAAAAAAACTTTTTTGACTGCCAGTGTGTGTGCCAGGCCCACTTGCCAAGTTAGTGGCACCACTCATATTTGTTGTAACAGTAGTGTAAATATTTTTAAAAAAAACTTTTTTGACTGTGAAACATCAGTCTGCTAGTGTAATCTAATTGCAGTTGCCTGCCTGCCAGCGTGTGTGCCAGGCCCACTTGCCAACTAGTGCCACCAATCATATTTGTTGTAACAGTAGTGTAAATATTTAAAAAAAAAACTTTTTTGACTGTGAAACATCAGTCTGCTAGTGTAATCTAATTGAAGTTGCCTGCCTGCCAGTGTGTGTGCCAGGCCCACTTGCCAAGTTAGTGGCACCACTCATATTTGTTGTAACAGTAGTATAAATATTAAAAAAAAAAAACTTTTTTGACTGTGAAACATCAGTCTGCTAGTGTAATCTAATTGAAGTTGCCTGCCTGCCAGCGTGTGTGCCAGGCCCACTTGCCAAGTTAGTGGCACCACTCATATTTGTTGTAACAGTAGTGTAAATATTATAAAAAAAAACTTTTTGACTGTGAAACATCAGTCTGCTAGTGCAATCTAATTGCAGTTTCCTGCCTGCCAGCGTGTGTGCCAGGCCCACTTGCCAACTAGTGCCACCAATCATATTTGTTATAGCAGTAGTGTAAATATTTTAAAAAACAAACTTTTTTGACTGTGAAACATCAGTCTGCTAGTGTAATCTAATTGAAGTTGCCTGCCTGCCAGCGTGTGTGCCAGGCCCACTTGCCAAGTTAGTGCCACCACTCATATTTGTTGTAACAGTAGTGTAAATATTTTAAAAAAAAAACTTTTTTGACTGTGAAACATCAGTCTGCTAGTGTAATCTTATTGCAGTTGCCTGCCTGCCAGCGTGTGCCAGGCCCACTTGCTAAGTGCCACCAATCATATTTGTTATAACAGTAGTGTAAATATTTTTAAAAAAAACTTTTTTGACTGTGAAACATCAGTCTGCTAGTGTAATCTAATTGCAGTTGCCTGCCTGCCAGCGTGTGTGCCAGGCCCACTTGCCAACTAGAGCCACCAATCATATTTGTTATAACAGTAGTGTAAATATTTAAAAAAAAACTTTTTTGACTGTGAAACATCAGTCTGCTAGTGTAATCTTTTTGCAGTTGCCTGCCTGCCAGCGTGTGTGCCAGGCCCACTTGCTAAGTGCCACCAATCATATTTGTTATAACAGTAGTGTAAATATTTAAAAAAAAAACTTTTTTGACTGTGAAACATCAGTCTGCTAGTGTAATCTAATTGCAGTTGCCTGCCTGCCAGCGTGTGCGCCAGGCCCACTTGCCAACTAGTGCCACCAATCATATTTGTTATAACAGTAGTGAAAATATTTAAAAAAAAACCTTTTTTGACTGTGAAACATCAGTCTGCTAGTGTAATCTAATTGAAGTTGCCTGCCTGCCAGCGTGTGTGCCAGGCCCACTTGCCAAGTTAGTGGCACCACTCATATTTGTTGTAACAGTAGTGTAAATATTTTAAAAAAAAACTTTTTTGATTGTGAAACATCAGTCTGCTAGTGCAATCTAATTGCAGTTGCCTGCCTGCCAGTGTGTGTGCCAGTCCCACTTGCCAAGTTAGTGGCACCACTCATATTTGTTGTAACAGTAGTGTAAATATTAAAAAAAAAAACTTTTTTGACTGTGAAACATCAGTCAGCTAGTGTAATCTAATTGCAGTTGCCTGCCTGCCAGTGTGTGTGCCAGGCCCACTTGCCAACTAGTGCCACCAATCATATTTGTTATAACAGTAGTGTAAATATTTTAAAAAAAACTTTTTTGACTGTGAAACATCAGTCTGCTAGTGTAATCTAATTGAAGTTGCCTGCCTGCCAGCGTGTGTGCCAGGCCCACTTGCCAACTAGTACCACCAATCATATTTGTTGTAACAGTAGTGTAAATATTTAAAAAAAAAACTTTTTTGACTGTGAAACATCAGTCTGCTAGTGTAATCTTATTGCAGTTGCCTGCCTGCCAGCGTGTGCCAGGCCCACTTGCTAAGTGCCACCAATCATATTTGTTATAACAGTAGTGTAAATATTTTTAAAAAAAACTTTTTTGACTGTGAAACATCAGTCTGCTAGTGTAATCTAATTGCAGTTGCCTGCCTGCCAGCGTGTGTGCCAGGCCCACTCGCCAACTAGTGCCACCAATCATATTTGTTATAACAGTAGGGAAAATATTTTAAAAAAAAACTTTTTTGACTGTGAAACATCAGTCTACTAGTGTAATCTAATTGAAGTTGCCTGCCTGCCAGTGTGTGTGCCAGGCCCACTTGCCAAGTTAGTGGCACCACTCATATTTGTTGTAACAGTAGTGTAAATATTTAAAAAAAAAAAAAACTTTTTTGATTGTGAAACATCAGCCTGCTAGTGTAATCTAATTGCAGTTGCCTGCCTGCCAGTGTGTTTTCCAGTCCCACTTTTAACTAGTGCCACCAATCATATTTGTTATAACAGTAGTGAAAATATTTTTAAAAAAAACTTTTTTGACTGTGAAACATCAGTCTGCTAGTGTAATCTAATTGAAGTTGCCTGCCTGCCAGCGTGTGTGCCAGGCCCAATTGCCAAGTTAGTGGCACCACTCATATTTGTTGTAACGGTAGTGTAAATATTTTTTAAAACAACTTTTTTGACTGTGAAACATCAGCCTGCTAGTGCAATCTAATTGCAGTTGCCTGCCTGCCAGCGTGTGTGCCAGGCCCACTTGCCAACTAGTGCCACCAATCCTATTTGTTATAATAGTAGTGTAAATATTTTTAAAAAAACTTTTTTGACTGTGAAACATCAGTCTGCTAGTGTAATCTAATTGAAGTTGCCTGCCTGCCAGCGTGTGTGCCAGGCCCACTTGCCATTTAGTGCCACCAATCATATTTGTTATAACAGTAGTGTAAATATTTAAAAAAAAAACTTTTTTGACTGTGAAACATCAGTCTGCTAGTGTAATCTATTTGCAGTTGCCTGCCTGCCAGCGTGTGTGCCAGGCCCACTTGCCAACTAGTGTCACCAATCATATTTGTTATAACAGTAGTGTAAATATTTAAAAAAAACTTTTTTGACTGCCAGTGTGTGTGCCAGGCCCACTTGCCAAGTTAGTGGCACCACTCATATTTGTTGTAACAGTAGTGTAAATATTTAAAAAAAAAACTTTTTTGACTGTGAAACATCAGTCTGCTAGTGTAATCTAATTGCAGTTGCCTGCCTGCCAGCGTGTGTGCCAGGCCCACTTGCCAACTAGTGCCACCAATCATATTTGTTGTAACAGTAGTGTAAATATTTAAAAAAAAACCTTTTTTGACTGTGAAACATCAGTCTGCTAGTGTAATCTAATTGAAGTTGCCTGCCTGCCAGTGTGTGTGCCAGGCCCACTTGCCAAGTTAGTTGCACCACTCATATTTGTTGTAACAGTAGTATAAATATTAAAAAAAAAAAACTTTTTTGACTGTGAAACATCAGTCTGCTAGTGTAATCTAATTGAAGTTGCCTGCCTGCCAGCGTGTGTGCCAGGCCCACTTGCCAAGTTAGTGGCACCACTCATATTTGTTGTAACAGTAGTGTAAATATTATTAAAAAAAACTTTTTGACTGTGAAACATCAGTCTGCTAGTGCAATCTAATTGCAGTTTCCTGCCTGCCAGCGTGTGTGCCAGGCCCACTTGCCAACTAGTGCCACCAATCATATTTGTTATAACAGTAGTGTAAATATTTTAAAAAACAAACTTTTTTGACTGTGAAACATCAGTCTGCTAGTGTAATCTAATTGAAGTTGCCTGCCTGCCAGCATGTGTGCCAGGCCCACTTGCCAAGTTAGTGCCACCACTCATATTTGTTGTAACAGTAGTGTAAATATTTAAAAAAAAAACGTTTTTGACTGTGAAACATCAGTCTGCTAGTGTAATCTTATTGCAGTTGCCTGCCTGCCAGCGTGTACCAGGCCCACTTGCTAAGTGCCACCAATCATATTTGTTATAACAGTAGTGTAAATATTTTTAAAAAAAACTTTTTTGACTGTGAAACATCAGTCTGCTAGTGTAATCTAATTGCAGTTGCCTGCCTGCCAGCGTGTGCGCCAGGCCCACTTGCCAACTAGTGCCACCAATCATATTTGTTATAACAGTAGTGAAAATATTTAAAAAAAAACCTTTTTTGACTGTGAAACATCAGTCTGCTAGTGTAATCTAATTGAAGTTGCCTGCCTGCCAGCGTGTGTGCCAGGCCCACTTGCCAAGTTAGTGGCACCACTCATATTTGTTGTAACAGTAGTGTAAATATTTAAAAAAAAAACTTTTTTGATTGTGAAACATCAGTCTGCTAGTGCAATCTAATTGCAGTTGCCTGCCTGCCAGTGTGTGTGCCAGTCCCACTTGCCAAGTTAGTGGCACCACTCATATTTGTTGTAACAGTAGTGTAAATATTTAAAAAAAAAACTTTTTTGACTGTGAAACATCAGTCAGCTAGTGTAATCTAATTGCAGTTGCCTGCCTGCCAGTGTGTGTGCCAGGCCCACTTGCCAACTAGTGCCACCAATCATATTTGTTATAACAGTAGTGTAAATATTTTTAAAAAAACTTTTTTGACTGTGAAACATCAGTCTGCTAGTGTAATCTAATTGAAGTTGCCTGCCTGCCAGCGTGTGTGCCAGGCCCACTTGCCAACTAGTACCACCAATCATATTTGTTGTAACAGTAGTGTAAATTTTTTAAAAAAAAACTTTTTTGACTGTGAAACATCAGTCTGCTAGTGTAATCTTATTGCAGTTGCCTGCCTGCCAGCGTGTGCCAGGCCCACTTGCTAAGTGCCACCAATCATATTTGTTATAACAGTAGTGTAAATATTTTTAAAAAAAACTTTTTTGACTGTGAAACATCAGTCTGCTAGTGTAATCTAATTGCAGTTGCCTGCCTGCCAGCGTGTGTGCCAGGCCCACTCGCCAACTAGTGCCACCAATCATATTTGTTATAACAGTAGGGAAAATATTTAAAAAAAAAACTTTTTTGACTGTGAAACATCAGTCTACTAGTGTAATCTAATTGAAGTTGCCTGCCTGCCAGTGTGTGTGCCAGGCCCACTTGCCAAGTTAGTGGCACCACTCATATTTGTTGTAACAGTAGTGTAAATATTTAAAAAAAAAAAAACTTTTTTGATTGTGAAACATCAGCCTGCTAGTGTAATCTAATTGCAGTTGCCTGCCTGCCAGTGTGTGTTCCAGTCCCACTTGCCAACTAGTGCCACCAATCATATTTGTTATAACAGTAGTGAAAATATTTTTAAAAAAAACTTTTTTGACTGTGAAACATCAGTCTGCTAGTGTAATCTAATTGAAGTTGCCTGCCTGCCAGCGTGTGTGCCAGGCCCAATTGCCAAGTTAGTGGCACCACTCATATTTGTTGTAACGGTAGTGTAAATATTTTTTAAAACAACTTTTTTGACTGTGAAACATCAGCCTGCTAGTGCAATCTAATTGCAGTTGCCTGCCTGCCAGCGTGTGTGCCAGGCCCACTTGCCAACTAGTGCCACCAATCCTATTTGTTATAATAGTAGTGTAAATATTTTTAAAAAAACTTTTTTGACTGTGAAACATCAGTCTGCTAGTGTAATCTAATTGAAGTTGCCTGCCTGCCAGCGTGTGTGCCAGGCCCACTTGCCATTTAGTGCCACCAATCATATTTGTTATAACAGTAGTGTAAATATTTTAAAAAAAAACTTTTTTGACTGTGAAACATCAGTCTGCTAGTGTAATCTATTTGCAGTTGCCTGCCTGCCAGCATGTGTGCCAGGCCCACTTGCCAACTAGTGTCACCAATCATATTTGTTATAACAGTAGTATAAATATTTTAAAAAAAACTTTTTTGACTGTGAAACATCAGTCTGCTAGTGTAATCTAATTGAAGTTGCCTGTCTGCAAGTGTGTGTGCCAGGCCCACTTGCCAATTTAGTGGCACCACTCATATTTGTTGTAACAGTAGTGTAAATATTTAAAAAAAAACTTTTTTGACTGTGAAACATCAGTCTGCTAGTGTAATCGAATTGCAGTTGCCTGCCTGCCAGCGTGTGTGCCACGCCCACTTGCCAACTAGTGCCACCAATCATATTTGTTGTAACAGTAGTGTAAATATTTTAAAAAAAAAACTTTTTTGACTGTGAAACATCAGTCTGCTAGTGTAATCTTATTGCAGTTGCCTGCCTGCCAGCGTGTGCAAGGCCCACTTGCTAAGTGCCACCAATCATATTTGTTATAACAGTAGTGTAAATATTTTTAAAAAAAACTTTTTTGACTGTGAAACATCAGTCTGCTAGTGTAATCTAATTGCAGTTGCCTGCCTGCCAGCGTGTGTGCCAGGCCCACTTGCCAACTAGAGCCACCAATCATATTTGTTATAACAGTAGTGTAAATATTTAAAAAAAAACTTTTTTGACTGTGAAACATCAGTCTGCTAGTGTAATCTTTTTGCAGTTGCCTGCCTGCCAGCGTGTGTGCCAGGCCCACTTGCTAAGTGCCACCAATCATATTTGTTATAACAGTAGTGTAAATATTTAAAAAAAAAACTTTTTTGACTGTGAAACATCAGTCTGCTAGTGTAATCTAATTGCAGTTGCCTGCCTGCCAGCGTGTGCGCCAGGCCCACTTGCCAACTAGTGCCACCAATCATATTTGTTATAACAGTTGTGAAAATATTTAAAAAAAACCCTTTTTTGACTGTGAAACATCAGTCTGCTAGTGTAATCTAATTGAAGTTGCCTGCCTGCCAGCGTGTGTGCCAGGCCCACTTGCCAAGTTAGTGGCACCACTCATATTTGTTGTAACAGTAGTGTAAATATTTTAAAAAAAAACTTTTTTGATTGTGAAACATCAGTCTGCTAGTGCAATCTAATTGCAGTTGCCTGCCTGCCAGTGTGTGTGCCAGTCCCACTTGCCAAGTTAGTGGCACCACTCATATTTGTTGTAACAGTAGTGTAAATATTAAAAAAAAAAAACTTTTTTGACTGTGAAACATCAGTCAGCTAGTGTAATCTAATTGCAGTTGCCTGCCTGCCAGTGTGTGTGCCAGGCCCACTTGCCAACTAGTGCCACCAATCATATTTGTTATAACAGTAGTGTAAATATTTTAAAAAAAACTTTTTTGACTGTGAAACATCAGTCTGCTAGTGTAATCTAATTGAAGTTGCCTGCCTGCCAGCGTGTGTGCCAGGCCCACTTGCCAACTAGTACCACCAATCATATTTGTTGTAACAGTAGTGTAAATATTTAAAAAAAAAACTTTTTTGACTGTGAAACATCAGTCTGCTAGTGTAATCTAATTGCAGTTGCCTGCCTGCCAGCGTGTGCCAGGCCCACTTGCTAAGTGCCACCAATCATATTTGTTATAACAGTAGTGTAAATATTTTTAAAAAAAACTTTTTTGACTGTGAAACATCAGTCTGCTAGTGTAATCTAATTGCAGTTGCCTGCCTGCCAGCGTGTGTGCCAGGCCCACTCGCCAACTAGTGCCACCAATCATATTTGTTATAACAGTAGGGAAAATATTTTTAAAAAAAACTTTTTTGACTGTGAAACATCAGTCTACTAGTGTAATCTAATTGAAGTTGCCTGCCTGCCAGTGTGTGTGCCAGGCCCACTTGCCAAGTTAGTGGCACCACTCATATTTGTTGTAACAGTAGTGTAAATATTTAAAAAAAAAAAAACTTTTTTGATTGTGAAACATCAGCCTGCTAGTGTAATCTAATTGCAGTTGCCTGCCTGCCAGTGTGTTTTCCAGTCCCACTTTTAACTAGTGCCACCAATCATATTTGTTATAACAGTAGTGAAAATATTTTTAAAAAAAACTTTTTTGACTGTGAAACATCAGTCTGCTAGTGTAATCTAATTGAAGTTGCCTGCCTGCCAGCGTGTGTGCCAGGCCCAATTGCCAAGTTAGTGGCACCACTCATATTTGTTGTAACGGTAGTGTAAATATTTTTTAAAACAACTTTTTTGACTGTGAAACATCAGCCTGCTAGTGCAATCTAATTGCAGTTGCCTGCCTGCCAGCGTGTGTGCCAGGCCCACTTGCCAACTAGTGCCACCAATCCTATTTGTTATAATAGTAGTGTAAATATTTTTAAAAAAACTTTTTTGACTGTGAAACATCAGTCTGCTAGTGTAATCTAATTGAAGTTGCCTGCCTGCCAGCGTGTGTGCCAGGCCCACTTGCCATTTAGTGCCACCAATCATATTTGTTATAACAGTAGTGTAAATATTTAAAAAAAAAACTTTTTTGACTGTGAAACATCAGTCTGCTAGTGTAATCTATTTGCAGTTGCCTGCCTGCCAGCGTGTGTGCCAGGCCCACTTGCCAACTAGTGTCACCAATCATATTTGTTATAACAGTAGTGTAAATATTTAAAAAAAACTTTTTTGACTGCCAGTGTGTGTGCCAGGCCCACTTGCCAAGTTAGTGGCACCACTCATATTTGTTGTAACAGTAGTGTAAATATTTTAAAAAAAAACTTTTTTGACTGTGAAACATCAGTCTGCTAGTGTAATCTAATTGCAGTTGCCTGCCTGCCAGCGTGTGTGCCAGGCCCACTTGCCAACTAGTGCCACCAATCATATTTGTTGTAACAGTAGTGTAAATATTTAAAAAAAAAACCTTTTTTGACTGTGAAACATCAGTCTGCTAGTGTAATCTAATTGAAGTTGCCTGCCTGCCAGTGTGTGTGCCAGGCCCACTTGCCAAGTTAGTTGCACCACTCATATTTGTTGTAACAGTAGTATAAATATTAAAAAAAAAAAACTTTTTTGACTGTGAAACATCAGTCTGCTAGTGTAATCTAATTGAAGTTGCCTGCCTGCCAGCGTGTGTGCCAGGCCCACTTGCCAAGTTAGTGGCACCACTCATATTTGTTGTAACAGTAGTGTAAATATTATTAAAAAAAACTTTTTGACTGTGAAACATCAGTCTGCTAGTGCAATCTAATTGCAGTTTCCTGCCTGCCAGCGTGTGTGCCAGGCCCACTTGCCAACTAGTGCCACCAATCATATTTGTTATAACAGTAGTGTAAATATTTTAAAAAACAAACTTTTTTGACTGTGAAACATCAGTCTGCTAGTGTAATCTAATTGAAGTTGCCTGCCTGCCAGCGTGTGTGCCAGGCCCACTTGCCAAGTTAGTGCCACCACTCATATTTGTTGTAACAGTAGTGTAAATATTTAAAAAAAAAACGTTTTTGACTGTGAAACATCAGTCTGCTAGTGTAATCTTATTGCAGTTGCCTGCCTGCCAGCGTGTACCAGGCCCACTTGCTAAGTGCCACCAATCATATTTGTTATAACAGTAGTGTAAATATTTTTAAAAAAAACTTTTTTGACTGTGAAACATCAGTCTGCTAGTGTAATCTAATTGCAGTTGCCTGCCTGCCAGCGTGTGCGCCAGGCCCACTTGCCAACTAGTGCCACCAATCATATTTGTTATAACAGTAGTGAAAATATTTAAAAAAAAACCTTTTTTGACTGTGAAACATCAGTCTGCTAGTGTAATCTAATTGAAGTTGCCTGCCTGCCAGCGTGTGTGCCAGGCCCACTTGCCAAGTTAGTGGCACCACTCATATTTGTTGTAACAGTAGTGTAAATATTTAAAAAAAAAACTTTTTTGATTGTGAAACATCAGTCTGCTAGTGCAATCTAATTGCAGTTGCCTGCCTGCCAGTGTGTGTGCCAGTCCCACTTGCCAAGTTAGTGGCACCACTCATATTTGTTGTAACAGTAGTGTAAATATTTAAAAAAAAAACTTTTTTGACTGTGAAACATCAGTCAGCTAGTGTAATCTAATTGCAGTTGCCTGCCTGCCAGTGTGTGTGCCAGGCCCACTTGCCAACTAGTGCCACCAATCATATTTGTTATAACAGTAGTGTAAATATTTTTTAAAAAACTTTTTTGACTGTGAAACATCAGTCTGCTAGTGTAATCTAATTGAAGTTGCCTGCCTGCCAGCGTGTGTGCCAGGCCCACTTGCCAACTAGTACCACCAATCATATTTGTTGTAACAGTAGTGTAAATTTTTAAAAAAAAAACTTTTTTGACTGTGAAACATCAGTCTGCTAGTGTAATCTTATTGCAGTTGCCTGCCTGCCAGCGTGTGCCAGGCCCACTTGCTAAGTGCCACCAATCATATTTGTTATAACAGTAGTGTAAATATTTTTAAAAAAAACTTTTTTGACTGTGAAACATCAGTCTGCTAGTGTAATCTAATTGCAGTTGCCTGCCTGCCAGCGTGTGTGCCAGGCCCACTCGCCAACTAGTGCCACCAATCATATTTGTTATAACAGTAGGGAAAATATTTAAAAAAAAAACTTTTTTGACTGTGAAACATCAGTCTACTAGTGTAATCTAATTGAAGTTGCCTGCCTTCCAGTGTGTGTGCCAGGCCCACTTGCCAAGTTAGTGGCACCACTCATATTTGTTGTAACAGTAGTGTAAATATTTAAAAAAAAAAAACTTTTTTGATTGTGAAACATCAGCCTGCTAGTGTAATCTAATTGCAGTTGCCTGCCTGCCAGTGTGTGTTCCAGTCCCACTTGCCAACTAGTGCCACCAATCATATTTGTTATAACAGTAGTGAAAATATTTTTAAAAAAAACTTTTTTGACTGTGAAACATCAGTCTGCTAGTGTAATCTAATTGAAGTTGCCTGCCTGCCAGCGTGTGTGCCAGGCCCAATTGCCAAGTTAGTGGCACCACTCATATTTGTTGTAACGGTAGTGTAAATATTTTTTAAAACAACTTTTTTGACTGTGAAACATCAGCCTGCTAGTGCAATCTAATTGCAGTTGCCTGCCTGCCAGCGTGTGTGCCAGGCCCACTTGCCAACTAGTGCCACCAATCCTATTTGTTATAATAGTAGTGTAAATATTTTTAAAAAAACTTTTTTGACTGTGAAACATCAGTCTGCTAGTGTAATCTAATTGAAGTTGCCTGCCTGCCAGCGTGTGTGCCAGGCCCACTTGCCATTTAGTGCCACCAATCATATTTGTTATAACATTAGTGTAAATATTTAAAAAAAAAACTTTTTTGACTGTGAAACATCAGTCTGCTAGTGTAATCTATTTGCAGTTGCCTGCCTGCCAGCATGTGTGCCAGGCCCACTTGCCAACTAGTGTCACCAATCATATTTGTTATAACAGTAGTATAAATATTTTAAAAAAAACTTTTTTGACTGTGAAACATCAGTCTGCTAGTGTAATCTAATTGAAGTTGCCTGTCTGCCAGTGTGTGTGCCAGGCCCACTTGCCAAGTTAGTGGCACCACTCATATTTGTTGTAACAGTAGTGTAAATATTTAAAAAAAAACTTTTTTGACTGTGAAACATCAGTCTGCTAGTGTAATCGAATTGCAGTTGCCTGCCTGCCAGCGTGTGTGCCACGCCCACTTGCCAACTAGTGCCACCAATCATATTTGTTGTAACAGTAGTGTAAATATTTAAAAAAAAAACTTTTTTGACTGTGAAACATAAGTCTGCTAGTGTAATCTAATTGAAGTTGCCTGCCTGCCTGCCAGTGTGTGTGCCAGGCCCACTTGCCAAGTTAGTGGCACCACTCATATTTGTTGTAACAGTAGTATAAATATTAAAAAAAAAAACTTTTTTGACTGTGAAACATCAGTCTGCTAGTGTAATCTAATTGAAGTTGCCTGCCTGCCTGCCAGCGTGTGTGCCAGGCCCACTTGCCAAGTTAGTGGCACCACTCATATTTGTTGTAACAGTAGTGTAAATATTATAAAAAAAAACTTTTTGACTGTGAAACATCAGTCTGCTAGTGCAATCTAATTGCAGTTTCCTGCCTGCCAGCGTGTGTGCCAGGCCCACTTGCCAACTAGTGCCACCAATCATATTTGTTATAACAGTAGTGTAAATATTTTAAAAAACAAACTTTTTTGACTGTGAAACATCAGTCTGCTAGTGTAATCTAATTGAAGTTGCCTGCCTGCCAGCGTGTGTGCCAGGCCCACTTGCCAAGTTAGTGCCACCACTCATATTTGTTGTAACAGTAGTGTAAATATTTAAAAAAAAACTTTTTTGACTGTGAAACATCAGTCTGCTAGTGTAATCTAATTGAAGTATCCTGCCTGCCAGCATCTGTGCCAGGCCCACTTGCCAAGTTAGTGGCACCACCGATATTTGTTGTAACAGTAGTGTAAATATTTAAAAAAAAAAAAATTTGACTGTAAAACATCAGTCTGCTAGTGCAATCTAATTGCAGTTTCCTGCCTGCCAGCGTGTGTGCCAGGCCCACTTGCCAACTAGTGCCACCAATCATATTTGTTATAACAGTAGTGTAAATATTTTAAAAAACAAACTTTTTTGACTGTGAAACATCAGTCTGCTAGTGTAATCTAATTGAAGTTGCCTGCCTGCCAGCGTGTGTGCCAGGCCCACTTGCCAAGTTAGTGCCACCACTCATATTTGTTGTAACAGTAGTGTAAATATTTAAAAAAAAAACTTTTTTGACTGTGAAACATCAGTGTGCTAGTGTAATCTAATTGAAGTATCCTGCCTGCCAGCATCTGTGCCAGGCCCACTTGCCAAGTTAGTGGCACCACCGATATTTGTTGTAACAGTAGTGTAAATATTTAAAAAAAAAAAAATTGACTGTGAAACATCAGTCTGCTAGTGTAATCTAATTTCAGTTGCCTGCTGCCAGCGTGTGTGCCAGGCCCACTTGCCAAGTTAGTGCCACCACTCATATTTGTTGTAACAGTAGTGTAAATATTTAAAAAAAAAAACTTTTTTGACTGTGAAACATCAGTCTGCTAGTGTAATCTATTTGCAGTTGCCTGCCTGCCAGCATGTGTGCCAGGCCCACTTGCCAACTAGTGTCACCAATCATATTTGTTATAACAGTAGTATAAATATTTTAAAAAAAACTTTTTTGACTGTGAAACATCAGTCTGCTAGTGTAATCTAATTGAAGTTGCCTGTCTGCCAGTGTGTGTGCCAGGCCCACTTGCCAAGTTAGTGGCACCACTCATATTTGTTGTAACAGTAGTGTAAATATTTAAAAAAAAAAAAACTTTTTTGATTGTGAAACATCAGCCTGCTAGTGTAATCTAATTGCAGTTGCCTGCCTGCCAGTGTGTGTTCCAGTCCCACTTGCCAACTAGTGCCACCAATCATATTTGTTATAACAGTAGTGAAAATATTTTAAAAAAAAACTTTTTTGACTGTGAAACATCAGTCTGCTAGTGTAATCTAATTGAAGTTGCCTGCCTGCCAGAG